>NC_092796.1:14445211-14695211 GCF_918797505.1 Bemisia tabaci
AACCTAACCTTACCTAACCTTACCTAACCTAACCTAACACGGTCAGAACTTTCCGTGTTCATGATTACTTTGGGTTACTTTTTTTTTGGCCATGGTCTAGGCGGATAGCGCCTAATTTTTTACGGGGTTGCACATTTCCGGGAGCAGGCTTCTCTCCTACCATGAAACATAACCCCCTTTCCACTGAAAAAATGGGTTTCAGGGTTTAAGGTCTCATATTCCGGGTACCGGGTTGGTTCGCACTTGTACTCTATGGTTCGCACTCATGCGCATGGGACAAGCAGCATTACCACCAATGGTTGGATGCAACTATTCGTGCTCTATGGATGTGCGTGTCACATTTGACAAATTGAAGGCGCTTTCACTATTCTCGCACACACGAGAAACTCACTCTTTTCCCGACACTAGAGTCCTGAAGAATGATTCTGTGTGCGTTTTAATTCAGTTCCATGCCATACACGACATGAAATTGCATTTTAACCTGACAATTTTGAACATCGAATATAGCTAACGTATTGCATGCCGATGTTGGGAGTGGCTAATCACTTTAACTTGGCTTAAAACATTGTAAATAAAAATCCGCCATTTTCATTTTTCTAAATAATGCCTCCTCGTTGTATTGGCACCATATTCCGTTTGAATTTTCTTTGTTCTTTCAGATTCAGTTACACGATCAAATTGAGCCATCAAACTGAAGCTCTGATTGGTGGAAAAAGACCTGAGGTGAGGATGCGACCAATGAGAGGCTCAATTTGATCGTGTAACTGGACCTTTCGATAACACTCTACAAATTAATTCAATCAAACATATAGGTTAGCCGGCCAGGTTGGCCTAGTGGTTAGCGCGTCTGACTCTAGGTCAATAGGCCCCGGGTTCGAATCCCGGTGGTGGCGACAAATTTTCATGGAACTGACGAGTGGATCTGTAAGCAGAATTCGCTCGGCCTTAATCCGTGAAAATTTGTAAGCCCGAGCATGGATGTCTACCAAACTCCCTGATGTCTTCGGACAATAAATAGTGCCTATAGATGGCTGTAGATTCCTAAAGGAATAGAAGCCACTAAACTCTCAATAAAAAAAAAAAAAATAAAAAAAAAAAAAAAATAAAATAAAAATATAAAGGTTAGCATCCTCTCGAAAAAATAAGGCATGAGTCGTAATTCTCAAACACCGCAATTAAGGTAGAAAGTTCGATAGTCTCACCATACATACGTCGTGAAACTTTTTTCTCGGGTCTATGACAATGTTTTCCGTGAAAGCACTTTATTTTTTTCTTCATATGAAGAAATCAAATACGGAATGGGGGCATGGAATAATTTTCACCATATTTATGTTGTAAGCCCCAAATCCTGTCATTGAAATCGATGCCAAATAGGATAAGAAGACTGTATATTATCATAATTTAGCACCAATACCAACATACTTCGGACCCTTTTTTGCCTCTCGCTAAATTCTTTACTTTAAGGTGATTCGATGGACGCCATCTTTTAATCAGAACGACGTGCGATATATCGCATCGATTGGCTCTATTTTTTCAGCTACTAATAATTTTTCTCGAATTTTGAGATCGCAATGCTGTTGTCAGGAGACCAAAGCACTCACTTACCAATTTTGACGAACAAATTCAACGTAATAAAGGCGTGGTTTTTTCAGAGAGAAAACATTGCATTCGATACTGATATCGAAACTGCACTCGAATGCGATATTTTCTCTCTAAAAAAATCACGCCTTTATTACGTTGAATTTCTTTGTTAAAATTGGTAAGTGAGTGCTGCTATAGTCTCCTGCCAACAGAATTGCGATCTCAAAATTCGAGAAAAATTATTAGTAGCTGAAAAAATAGAGCCAATTGATGCGATACATTGCATGCCGTTCTGACACAAAATATGGCGTCCATCGAATCACCTTAAATCTTTTCGGGTAGTGAAATACTCTGCTTTCGGTGATGTTATCACAAGAGTTGAAAATTCTATTTCAGCGGGCAGGCAACGGCGCGCCAATAAGAAATCCGCCAAGTACCCTCATCAAAGAAAAGCTGCACGCCCCCTGAAAAGTACACGAAAGGTTTCAACAGTTCAACATCAGTACCTACCGAAAGGGGCGGCGAGGAGGAACACCGCTCCGCCTATTCGAAAGATGAATCACCCGCCGTGAAGTACTGTTATTGGTAGACCGTATTTTCACCAGAGCATTAACGGTCGGGGAAATTTTAAATGGACACAAACATAGCCCCACGAAATATAGGGGTATCGAAAGCCAACATGCATTTGCTTTCCACCGCTAACTGATAAGTTCCGTCCTTAAAACGAGAGCCGATTTAAGGGAAATGCCCTGTAAGGGGCCGTTCGAACCGAACGTTGTTCCTCGCAGAGAAGATTAGAGGATCCCAGAGTAACAAGAGAGAGGGGGAGAGAGAGGGGGGGAGAGAGAGCTTTACATCGATAAATAATTAAAAGCAAGCGCCGAATATCAGAAATCATAGGTACATGTTTAAGTTTTATGGTTAAAGCTGTTTAACAATTTTAAAATGCATGGTAACTTGTAATCAGTGATACGCAAATTTTCTTAGTTTCGTTAGTGATAAGTTATAAAGCTCACCTTTTTTGTCTTAACTGGACGATTTTAACTAGAATCAAAATTTTAAGTTGCCCAGTTTTCTGATGTTTTATTTTCCCTAATCGCGGACCAAAGCAACTCTTCTGAAGAAAAAGTTACAGAATGCAGCATGGTTTCATAAATCCATGGAACATTGAAAAACAAAACCGAATACTGCGTAGCAATATTTAATTTTCTTTTTGCGGGATGCTGGGTTGGGCTCACTGGCTAGTATGATCTATTGATGAGATCTAAAAAGACCCAAAACGTTATAGATCGCTCGACGTGACCTCACCGTAATATTCTGACGCAAAGCTGTCTGAGCTGAACAGTGAACGCTCTTCCGTTTCAGTCTTGTACTGGTTCTCATTAGAGCTCAAAAAATTTTGACTCTAATTGAAATTTTTGGGTCTTTTAGCTTTATTTATCCCGCGAAATGATGTGGACCCAGCACCATTTCACCATTTTCAATGCCGTTAGGGGACTACACAAGTTAAAGTTCCTTAAAAACACAAAGACAATTTTTGGTAAAAACACACTCACTTGTGTCAAAATCGTTTTTAAAATAACGGGACGCATTTCGGGACCTTAGCTCCTATCATCAGCCGTGACTGCGCGGCTTAGAGTCGCGGCTGATGATGGGAGCTAAGGTCCCGAAACGCGTCCCATTATTTTAAAAACGATTTTGACGCAAGTGAGTGTGTTTTTACCAAAAATTGTCTTCGTGTTTTTAAGGACCATTTCACCACCTTGTTCTCCAAAAAACCTGGTGCTCTTGAACTGAACATTTTAGATTGCACACGGCGGAAGTATCTCCTCGTGAGCGTGCATGCGGTAATATTGTAATACAGGGTTCCTAACTCGTGCCTGACACTTCATGCTCCCTCAAATGGGTTCCAATTAAAGTGATAATTGTTTTCCAGGCTGTAGGCTGTTCCGACTCAGGCATCTTGCTCATTCGAATTCTAATCAGGGCGGATTGGAGCCCTGAATCGCGGGCAAATTGGACGGCCCGCCCGCCCGACACCCCGCTAAAAGCCCCGGAAATTTTCGAAACGCTCCAAATTCAAATCCGCGCCAGTAATCGTTTCATATTCATATTCTTATTACTATTCATCGACGCCGTGTTGGTACGGCAAATTGCCTACCGCCGCGGCGCGGCGCCCCTCCGCTCTGTTTACATAAACCGACTGCGGGTCTGTAAATGTGATTTTAGAGTATGGCGTTGAAAGTCGACCATGATCACCCGAAACGATTCCGTGGGGAGCCCGGAAAACAGATGTACCAGTTCTCCCTGTAGAAGATTAATGTGGGAATTTTGTTCGGTTATTGTCACAATCCATACCATTATCACGAATATTTTTAGACACCGAATATGATAATGTTTTTTGGCCCTACCTCTACCAACCATTTTGATTTTTCCTGTCAAAAAGACAAAATGGCCATTATCATTATTAAATGTCTTTATACTTGTAATCAGCCAGCAGAAAAGATTTCACACGTATTCAATCGCGCAGCCAATGCATGTCCCAAATCATTCTCGAAGCAAGGTTTTCCAGGGCGCCTTCATTTTCGTAGGGACGCAATTCGATCGGCTAAGAGAATGAATTGCCTAAATCACTAATTGCAACTACCAGGACAACAGCATGATTTTCTCGGATGAAATTTTAAATGCTAGTATTAAACCTCAATTTGATCTCTTCACGAATTAAATAAAAATTACATCTAATTCATAATCTACAACGTAAAAGCAACCCAGAGTGAAATAAGACGAAAACAACTGACGAGAGCCCAAAACAAATTAAATTCTACCGAGACGTTTTTACGTATCCAAAATTGCATTAATTTAAGAGTCTTGCGTCCCTCCGGTCGAGAAACATTCAACACCTTTACAATGATATGTAAATTTACACGAGGGACGTAAGTGAGTCAACTTCGAAGGCACCCTGTACTCTAAATGATAATGCGTCGTTTGTGACATTCACACTAAACTTAAATAAACATGATGTGGGCTATATTTTGAGCGCAGGATAGGGGTGAGAAAAGGCAATAATAGCTTTTCCTCCCTGAAAAGTTTTAGAGTAAAGAATTCCGCGAGAGGCAAAAAAGGGTCCGAGGTGTGACCTCTACTAAATTATGAGAATTTACTGTCTTCTTATCCTATTTGGCATCGATTTCAATGACAGGAATTGATTCTTACAACTTAAATACGGTTAAAATTTTCCCATGTCCCCTCTTTCGTACTTATTCTCCTAGCACGGAGAAAAAAGCAGCTGCTTTCACGGAAAACATTGTCATAGACGCGAGAAGAAAGCTTTATGACACATCGATGATGAAACTATCAATCTCCGGATTTTCATCGCGGTGTTTAAAAATTACCACTCGTACATCTCATTATTTCGAGAGAATACTGTTCCACATTTTCACGCAAAATTATATAGAGAAGAAAGTTAAAAGAGCGCAGAAAATTCAAACGCAATTCAAGGGGGATAAAACTACCAGGCTTTATTTAGAGAGGTGAAATGCGACTGGTAATCCCAACATCGAATTGCAATGTGCCGGCTATAGATGTCCGAGGTTCAAAATTGTCAGGTTAAAATGATACTGAGTAAGGTATGGAATTGAATAAAAAGCACACGTAATCATTCTTCAGGAGTCAGGACTGGTGTCGAGAAGAGTTTGAGTTTCTTGTGTTCTCGAGAATAATCAAAGCGCCTTCAATTTTTCAAATACGACACGCACATCCATAAGGCACGAATAGTTGTATCCAACGCCTATTCCGTGCGCACGAGTGCGAACCGACCCGATACTCGGAGTATGGGACCTTGTACCCTAAAACTCAGTGAATCAGTGGAATTGGAACCAGTGCTAGAACACGCACCATGGTTCCGACGAAACGAGGACCGGATCTGCAATTACTGGGCGCGAGAAATTAGCTCCAAATCGGCTTCGGATGATGCGGAAACTTTTGAAAATAAAATCGCTCTCAATTTTTCACTGTTAGAGACAGTCTATTTCAAAGACACTCACAAACCTTGGTTTGGTAGAAAGGAATTTGCGTTTTGCGAACTGGAAAAATGCCATATGAGCTGCAAAAGACGGAATTTATTGTTTCTCATTTCTATGTGCATGAAGATGGTGGTAAATCTAAATGTAACTTTTTTTTCATTTGTAATATATTTTACTTCCATTTTGAAAACATCGTTTTTTTAAATTTAAAAAGTGCACGTATACGTGTTCCAATAAAACACATTTTAACGTAATAAGTAAAAATGTTTTATGATTTGACTCACCGCAATTTCATTGTAATTTGAGAGTAATGGGCCTGTTGCAAACTTTTGCTAGAGCAGAATGAAGAGTTGTTTCCTATGGATAATGCCTCAAAAATCACGATGAGCGCATCGGCAAAGTCTGAAATGCACTCATAAATTCACAGTCTGCGTAAGAAATTTGCGTTATTTTGAGCTTCCCGCTTCAAAAACGATACTACTGCACAGGTGAACATTTTGTTAGAGGAGTCGCTCCATCGTCGGCAATACTCATCATGGCCGACGCTTGCGCAGTTCCTCGCGTAATTCGAGGAGAGTTCAAGGTCAATTAAGGCGGGCGAGGAAAATATGAACGTAAACACGCCGATTGTTATATGGTTTAAATCCTGTTCAGGTGTTATCTCGTCCCATCACACGTGTTTTGGCGGACTGGCGTCGGCCATGATGAGTATTGTCGCCAATGGAACGACTCCTCTAACAAAATGTTCACCTGTACCGTAGTATCGTTTTCGAAGCGGGAAGCTCAAAAAACCGCAAATTTCTTACGCAGATTGTGAAGTTATGAGTGCATTTCAGACTTTGCCAATGCGCTCATCGTGATTTTTGAGGCATTATCTGCAGGAAACAACTCTTAGTTTTGCTCTAGCAAAAGTTTGCAACAGGCCCATTGGACATATTAATGCCAAAAGCAACTATGTGAATAGGGTTTGCGTGCGATATAGTTCCTTTCAGGATGAATATGTCAAATTAATAAAAATGATATGATTTTCTTACCTGAAACAGAGAAGAGAAAAAGAGCAATTAGTAAAATCGGATAATTCTACAAGAAAAGGGTGCCAAGGGTGACGGACAAAAAAGTGATGTTTTCAAAGGAAAGTGATATTATTTCGAGTGAAATAATCTCAGGGTGAATTTTTTTGAAAATTGATAAATAATCGGCGTTTATCTTTGGACTAAAAGTTCAATAGTACCAAAAGCCTCCATTTTTTTTGTCAATTTTAAATAAGGTAGTCATTAGTGAAATTCCCCCTCAGTTGCGAATTCCTCTTATGATCATTGCACGGAGATCTTCCAATACATTTGCGACGACAGTTGGGAACATTAACTTACGGAGCTCCACCTCTCAATGATTCAAATTGCTCACTGTAGGCGTTTGAGCAACGGGTCAAGCAATCTGTTCAGCAATCGAGCTTATAGTGAACTTGTAAGGCAAAAACCCAGCTCCACTGACGGCGCTGCCAGCGCGAGACGCGCATTGACGCCTACAAACCTAACAGGGATACTTCACGCATTGCGCAATGCGTGAAGTATCCCTGTTAGGTTTGTAGGCGTCAATGCGCGTCTCTCGCTGGCTGGCCGCCCGCCATGACGTAGAGGCGAAACTTCATTTTAAGATGAACCCTATTGTCCCTATAACTGGTTTTCCTTTTTTACCCCTCCCCCCTACCCTCAAATTTAAGTGTTCTTTTGATTGCCGACAAGGATCCAACAGATGAAATCGAGGAAAGGCAAAGAGGGATGGACGCAGGAGAGAGAGGAGGAAAGGGAGGGAGAGAGAACATTCATGCTCCTCCAAGGTGATAGGATCTGCGACATCTTGTCGCCCTGCTGGCCAGAATTCGAACCCAGGATCTCTTGGGTCAGTAGTCAGTTCCGCTAGCCACCGGACTAAACTGCGGTCGACTAAAATGATTTATTTATTCTGGGGGAAAAAAACATATGTTCGGACAAGGGATCTAGAGGAATAATCGGTAAATTGGGCAACCGGGAGGCGGCGCTAATGTGAAGCGTTTATCGCGGCGCTTTATGGCGCAGTGATAATAGGCCCCGTCCCGGCAACCCTTCCCGCCGGCCACCGTTGCTGACCCGGGCGGAATCATCCCTTTCCGAACACGCATTCTGCCGTGCTACGGAAGAACGCCGTATGAGCATTCGAATGTTGCCAAATTGCCTCACAGGAAATATTCATTTTTAAAGAACTTTATGAATATTTTCCCTCGAAATTTTCAGGCACTCTAGATCAAATTATGAGCGAAACCCTCAAAAAAATTCGCAAAAAAACATTTACAAATTTTCCTGGAAATTTGTGATTTATCGAGAGAGATTTGACAACTACTGAAGGCTCATACGGCGATTTTCCTTAGCACGGTAGCGTTTCAGCCGTAGCGCGCCCCACGCGGCAACGCGGCCCGCGAGTCTATCGAGATTTCTTTCATTTTGTCATTCCACACGCTTCACATGGTTCCAGTTTTCGACTTCAATTTTTCTCCCCCCGCCGCCCCCTCCGCCCCCCTCGGAGGGTTGAGGAATGCGGTCCGCTCCTCCCCCGTCCGGACTCTTTCCGAAATTTATCGTTTTAATATCGGTTCGTGCGGCATTCGGCCCTCGTGGCGTTTTGTTTCCCCTCGCGGCCTCGGGCGGTCTAATTTAACTTTTTGATTTCGCCACGCGGGCCCGATCTCCACTCATTACTCATATGCTCCCGTATTAGGAAAAACGCCCTATCGGAATACAAACGTTGCCAAATTTCTTTCGACGAGATACAGATTTTCTGGGTTACTTTTGCTTTTAATCCCTCGAATTTTTCAGTTAATTTTCTTCTCAATTAAATCTTGCGTGTGCCAGAATGTTATACGGAAATATTCAAATAAATATTCCAAGAAATAAATGCTCTTTATGGGGAAATTTGGCAATATTCAAAAGTTCATACGGCGTTCTTCCTGTGACTCTTTTTTCAGCTCGGGCATTCCCCTCTGTGACCAGAGGTTTTCCTGAGGTTGATGGAGGGACGACTATCCCAACTGGATACCCTGAGAAATGGGGTATTTTTTACAATACAAATAGATTTAAGGGAATATAGCCCTTAAATGGATCCTCGTTGCGGATTGGAATGATAGAAAATGATACAAAAGTTACTTTGCACGGGAAGAAGGGTTTCGAAGCATGGAGATAAAGTTTTCAGGGGAAAAGCTTGTGTCAAATTGGGTTGAAAAATCTGAATTTGAGTTTTCAACGCGAGAAACTATCGATCTCAAAGAATAATTTGCAGAGGAGTAAGGAAGCTTATTGGTACTAAACGGCAACCCATGAAAGACCCGATAGCTAGATCATCATTCTCTCCTTTAGTCTATAGGAACCACTCATTTAAACCAATAGGTTCGCTTCATACTCTCTATTCCATCTTTGTCTATAGATTAGTCTATCAATTTCAATAATCGACTCGCTGGAGTTGATGCAAGAGGGCGAGGAGTCAAATTTACCCTACTCTCTTTGAGAAAACAGGAAGACAAACAGAAGTAAGGAGGCGGGCAGGAAGTGGTGCTCGGATGCTTGATCCCGACTCGAGAGGTGTGAGGTCTGAAGTGCATCGTCGCGTCTCCCCCCCCCCTTTTGACCCCTTTTCCTCCCCCACTCCCAGGAAACCCCCGGGTTTTTACACCTTTTCAACAGTTTTCGGCCGGGACGCGATCTCGGCTCCCGGGTCTTGACTCCTGAGCCAATATTGACTCAAGTCGTTACGCGCGATTTCACTCCCCCCCCCCCTCCCCCCAACACCAATACCGCCTCAACCATCATTCTGGATCCGCTTCTTGCGAAAAAGAGACTCCGTTCCGGTTGGTAGGAGCCGAAATTTCGGGCGCGCCCATAAACATACAGAGAGAATATCTTACTTGAGGACACGGTATCCTACAAGTCGTGCACGAAGCCGCGGAAGCAATGTCAACAGAAGTTGTTTTCGAGAAGCCGACGTTTTTTTTATGGGTAAAAAGCGAAGGAAAATAAGTTGAACTTCGACGAAGGGATTAGGTGCCGTTTTGGACACACTGCCACTTTGGTGACAACGAGACGAAATTCCCTCCGGTTTCGAAAATGGCTGCGACATTCGGACTGCATTTTGCAATTTGGAACTATAGATTCTGGCCCGGTTTGAAAAACAACGTATGTGCCATTGGTTTCCCTGTGTGCACATAAGTGTTTTTTCAGATGAACCAGAATCTACAGTTCCAAATTGCAAAATGCAGTCCGATTCTCCGTGTTGGCATGGCAACAATGACGACCGCACGTCCGAATAGGTTGACCGAGGGTGGTTTAAAATTGGATGGATGCAAGCGTGACAATTGGGGAACAACAATAAGTGGCCTCTGATTGGGAAAATTAAAACAGCAAGCTATAGAAATGGGCGATATTGATGTTCCTCTGATCGCGAGAAAAATTCCTAGCGCCTTCAATTTTACACATGCGACATGCACATCCGCAGAGCGCGAATAGTCGTATCCAACCGTTGGTATCAATATTGCTTGTTTCGTTCATCAGTGAGGCTCTTCTCTGACGTTCCTTTGCTTAATTTTCGAAATGACTGATGACGCTTAGTGGGGCTAGCCAGTCACGGCATTTGGAGAGACGGGATTTTGTTCACGAGACACTTGTAATATACAATTATTTAAACCGATAAGTTTATAGCAAAAATCAAATATCTAATTGTTAGGAAAATTATTACAAATTTTTGGCGATGTCATATTTTCTAAGATTGCTCGATTTATCCTTCTAACGCTGAAGGAGGAACAAATTAATAGCATCAGAATTTCTTACGAATCTAGTGTTGTTTTGAAATGGTAGGAAAAAATTTCTACTTTTTTTTTAAAAAAAAAAAAACCTGCAGAGAAAAAAACCTAATTTATTGAAAAAAGAAAATTTCACATTCCCGCCAAAAAATTCATCTTGGGAGAACTTAAATTTTGTTACAGACACCGTAAAATCAGCTTCACTGAAGAGAGGCCCGCACCGCATACCCGCAACGAGGCCGAGATGCAGGGGCAAGGCTGCCAAGTTTTGCGCTAACATGTTGATGTATTACATGGGTTTACATTGGGAAAAGTGCTGACTTTGAGCACTATCTGGCGGCGGTGTGCAGAGCTGAATTTTGCAAGCTGTTCGGAGTCCACGCTGTATAAGTTATCACACTTTTAAAGTACGGCAGAATATCAGCATGTCTTCAATTTCGTATTGAAAGTAAAGACAAGAATCAAGACGTCGGAAATTCTGCCAGACTCTTAAAATGCGTAAGCTTATTTGACGTGGATTCTAACGCTGTTCTCCTCCATTTTAAACAATCGAATCAAGTGAAGCAGCTCGATAGGTATCGATTGTTTTTCATGAATTTAAACGAGAGGAATCCCGTGTCACCGAATTGTAAGACTCGCCGGTGCAAAAATGCCATATCCACCATAATGTTCATTTTTTCGCAAGGGTAGATATTTCGGAATGACTTAATTTCCGTTTCGTTTCTGGCCTTGATGGCAGCAGTGGTCATCTGGAACCTGTCAACGAACGGATCCGGCGGGCGGTTTCCGGAACAGAACTCCTCCTTGCCAACTTTCGCGTGCGAACTTCCGTCCTCGAACAAATCCGTACGGAGGAATTCAGCGAGCTTTCCTCCAATCCGCGCCACTGGCGGTATTTGTTGTTGATATTTACAACGACACGTTTGCGACTGGAGCGCCGTGCCGCGCGCTGTTGAATTGTAATCATAAATATCCTCGAAAACGTGACGTGCGTCCGCAATCGCAGTTTTCGCTCCTCTCTTGTCGTCACTGCTTGGCTAGTTCGATGAATCGAATTAAGGATCGATGTTTAGCTTGTATTGCATCGGGGAAATCGATATGCGATGAAACATATAGAGGGAGTTGGACCAAGCACACAGAACTAATTAACGCCTATCGCTGGATGCTCGTACGATTCACACTCAGTGCCACAGTTGCCAATGTTAGTGCATATTTCATCGAATTTTCAGCCGAACATTTGTAGATCTGCTGGACTTCAAGTACCACAAAAAAAAAAAAAAAAAAAAGCATCGAAAGAAAACGGGTACTGACGTCGCGTTGCTGTAGGACTAGTTTCATTATTACTGGTTGAATACGAGTGGTCACATCTTAGAAAAAGAAAAATTCCTGAATCAGTTTATTTCTGATTGTCTAAAGAAACTTTACAGTCTAGAGAACTATCTCAAATACAGGAAATGGGAAGCGTAGCAACCAGGGTTCACACCCCCTCCTAGTTTTGTGGAATTCTCAAGCAATGGTGTTGGGTGGTCCTAGAGTCCCTTTATACTGAGAGTCAAGACAACACCCCTTATGGAATCACAATGGAATAAAGATTACACAAATTGGCAGTTTTTGTATTCTTTGATCGGCTCATTCTCAAATTCCTTCTCGTACCTTCTCTCATTCCGTTTATCCTGCCAAACCGTTATTCCCGGTCAATTCAGATTATAATCTTTGCAATCAGTGAAAATGTAATCTTAATTCCCGTTTGTGACACTGTGGAGCTAAAATTGGAACCAATCAGAAAGGATTCACATTGTCTTGACTCTCAGTATAAAGGGACACTAGGTGGTCCTCCTTCAAAAGGGGGAAAAAATGAATGCGAAAAATTTTAGAAACCGCATTCAAAGCATCTCTCCAGTCTCGCCGTCAAAATATGATCCGAGTTACTCTTTTTCGGCGTCGAAAATACGAGTATTTCCCCTTCGATAGGCTGTATTTCCACCGCGACTTGGCGCTCGGGGCCGGGTCGGGCGCGTGCATCGCCTCGCCGTCTTGTAAAATATTCAAGTGCGACTCGAGGAAGCACAACGGGGTGATATTGAGACAACTCCAGTTAACTTTACGGCCGTTTTAATTTTTCATTACATGCCTCAGCTCTCAAATCTCATTAATACGCAATCCTTTCTCGTTGCGCCCCGCATCTTTGCGCCTCCCCCCGCCCTCCCCGTCCGCCGTTACCGTCCCTTACGTCGAAAGCAAAGCTCGAACCCGCCCTCCACGCGTCCCCGCCTCATTCCGGCGTTCTGAGGAAAAACGCCGTATGAATATCCAGGTGTTGCCAAATTTCTCCCCATAAGATATTTATTTTTGAGAAAATTTGTGAATATTTTTCCTTGAAGTTTTCAGACTTTATAGATTAAATTGCGTAGGAAATTCTGTGAAATTTTTAACAAGAAAATATCTCAAATTTTCTGTAAAATTGGTTTTTTATCAAGTAAAATTTGGCAACATTTGAATGCTTGTTCGGCGTTTTTGCTTGGCTAAGGAGTATTAGCCCCCGGCATGGGGCGACGCTGTGGTCCCGGGGGCGTTATGCTGTCCGCGCTGAAAAACTCTGAAAAATGCGACATTAAGAGAGAGCTCGAGGCTGGTGACGAGGAATTTTTATTCAAACTCCTCCACGTCTTTAGACCACGAAAATTGCGGGGTTTCGTGACGGACAACTTTTTCGCAGACGTTCAAGAGCCTTCTGCAAAAAAAAAAAAAAAAAAAAAAAAAAAAAAAAAAAAAAAAAAAAAAAAATGTTTCCTCGTACGACGGAGAATAAACTCAGGTAAAATTAACGACCCACATGTATATGTATTCATACGGTGCACACTGTCGCAGCCCCCTATTTTTACTTTCCTTAACTTGACATTTATTTTTAATTTGTCTACTGGCCCGCTGGTATAGGTGCGCGTTTGTAGAGAAAAACACGCTCAGCATGTTTTACGCAAAATTTTAATCAATAACAGTGAATTTTTTAAAAAGATTAGCGATAAGAAGCTTAAAGATAGCGTGTGACTGTTTGCGATCAGAGACAAGAAAATTAAAAATTCATAATCGAGTTATTGGCAAGACTAGGTCATATCGATGAGATAACAGAACTTACTATCGTGAAAAACACCCAGAAAGTATGTTCTCTCACTAAGTAAACTCAAGTTCACAGAAGATTCTTCTTGTGAAACCTGCATCTACGAGTAGATATCCTTTTTTCGGAGAAAGCGTGGCACCACGAGAATACACTTACTCGTAGACTTCCTATCGTCGTCTTCTTAGATCTTAGAACGGCACAATTCCGTCGTGTTACGGTCCAGACACCTGTTACGGAACATTCCGATTGTCAGCTCGATCAACCTACTAATTGAATTAGTTTACGTAGACTCTCTCCGCTCGATTCTCGTTCACAGGGCGTTTTACGGATCGAACGCAATGAGCTTTCTACGTAATGAAAACTTAAGACGAAGGTATTAAAATCACTCCCACGGGCATGTGACGGGAAACTCCGCAAGTGGATCAAAAGTGTCTTTATCGATTCTAATGCAGACTTGTTCCGGTTTTCTTAACCCTCAGATGCCCAAACCGATGCTCACTGGCCCGAGTCTTGCTAAAAACACGTACCACGTCGGTTGCATGGGACCGGTGCATGCAAGATTTGGATGTAGGTCTACAAGTACATTGTAAAAAAAGAATCAGACATTAAATTGAAAATAAAAAAAATCAAGTGCCAGCATAGCTGAAGATAAGTGAGACGTATATTTGGCCCTCGTTTTTTAACTTATCTCCCGAATCTGAGCGGCACCATCTCATTGGTAGAGTAGAGCGGAGCATTGGGGGTGCATGCCTCGCGCCATCGCGCCTTCAATTTTGCGAACGCAACATGGACATCCATCGAGTACGAATAGTTGTATCTCTGCGCCGTCATCAACGTGCGTCCTATCTCTTGCTCTATTCCCATGTTGTGTCGTTCCCACTTGCCTTATTTGCAGAGATCATTTGAGGGCTGCGTGATCGACACAGTCGAAAGAAGGAGAGACGAAATCCCGTCTCGTTTTTCAACTTTTCTCCCGAATCTGAGTGACTGTCACTAGTAGCGAATACATAGCGAATTCAGTTCACGAGGCAAAACTGAATGAATTCGACTATGTGTATATGAATCCTCATTCTCTGTCAATTTGAATAATCTATTTACACTGTCCGCCATTTCTTTGATCCCAAACAGCCCAATAAACTTTCTTTTGTTAAAAGTTAAATTATTCTGCTCCCTTTATTGAGAATGAGATCTAGTCTACCTTCACTTTACTTTCGGGGCAAATGTGACCGTCTTTCAATTTATTTTACTAAATTACTTTGATTCTTTTTTGATTGAAGCATCATTTGCCTACATCGACATGTTAATTTTTTTAATTTTTTTTTAGAATGGAAGTAGACTATTGCAATTTTTAACGGTGTCGACAGCTGAGCCAATCAGAAATGAGGGGGTTGGAGGACAAGGCGCATAAATACAAGTTACAAGTATACAAGTATTTCAAGGGATAATTGCTCAAGGTTTCAAAATTGTATGGAACCTTATGGTGGAAAGGAAGTTTCGACTCACTTTTTGATGCTTCAAAGTTGGATTTAGTCGCGAATTTTTCACGGAATATACTTTCAAAGTAGTTTTAGTTGAGTTCATAAATATCTCAATTTTTTCAAAAACTGCACTTATGCGCCTTGTACTCCAAGTCCATCAAATAAACTACCCCTCCCCTCGTGTTTGTATTTTCCCTATAAAGGTACTCTCCAGCAAGGTGTTTCCATAAAACTGGAAAATGCTGGACATAGGATCCATGAGTCCGGATTCGCATTGCATTCCATGCAGCGCGTAAAAGGGCTCGAGTGCCCTGACTGTATTAACAAATTAAAAGCTGGCGGCTGGAAGTTGCGTTTGCCGCAAGACGGGGATGATAAAAACAAGTGGTGATGCATATTAAATCGTGGGATGACTAACGGGAAAAAGGACGGAAAATTATGTAAATCAGGACTGGGCTGGCGCACCCGCAGCCGCGCGCCAAGCGACGTCTCGCCTCGCAACTCCGCTCCAGCCGACGACAGATGTTTCTCACCCCCTCCCACACCGGGGAATGATCTCATCGTTGTCATGTCTAGCGATGGATTGAACGCATTTAGAATGATGTGAGATATCTTCATGAAGAAAGTCGAGACTAGGGTGACCTAGATTGAAAAAAGAGGGACTTCCACAGCCGAGAATGGACCTCGCCCTGTAATGGCTTTGAATCACATGTATTCAAGAGAGTAATCTTGCAATCTCCAGTCTCGGTTGTAAAACTAAACTGGAGATGTCCAAAAAAAAAATAAAAAAATAAAAAAAAAATAAAAAACGGGAGTTACTTTTTGTTTTACATTAAAATCTACAACGTTTAAGGTGCCGCATTGTTGGATCAAGGTAAAAATTTATTCTTTAAATTGAAATGCAGTGTTGCAATTAGGAACTGAAATTTCTGGCTCAGTTTAGAAACAATGTATTTACCATAAGTTTTCGCATGAACATAAGTATTTTTACCAATCAGCCAGATATGGTATTCATAATTGCTAAATGCTGTCTAACTGCCATGGAAGTGAACTAAATCGTTCCCGACATGTTAATCATGGAGGCCAGGCAGTGTCACCCATTAAAAATGTCCCCAATTTTTTATTCATTTTCGACAAAAAAAATTATTTTTTCGCCTCTATATAAAGTAAAAACCTTTTCTCCTTGGAGAACAGTTAATAAGCCAAAATACGTGATAAAATAACAGCTTTTAGGGAAAGGCTGCAAAAAAAGAGAGGATAAATCAAACAAACCTGGAACGTTACGAAATGTTACAAATCATTATCAACCAGAGAAAAATTCGGAAAAAATTGTATATTTTAATTTATTTTTCTCCAGTTGATAATTAAATTTTTACATTTCGAAACGATTCGAGTTTTTTTTTTATATTTATCCTTTGTTTTTTTGTAGCCTTTTCATTTTACTTTTTCCCTTGGCGGTCATGATGTATTTATTAGGTTTCATGCGTCGACAATATAAGTTGAATCCAGCCTAAATATTAAAAGTTGTAATAATAGAGGCTTTAAACGATACGTCCGGTAAGAAAATACAGGAGGGGGAGAAAAAACGGCTTGACTTCCCGCTAGGCGGCAACCTGTCTGCCATAATCTACGACCACAAAACGTCGCTCTCCTGACATAAGGGCGTAACTACATTCTGCGATGAACCCTGTCGTCCATATAACTCAGTGCTTTTCCGGTCTCATCTCAATGCGTAGTTACGCCCTTATTTCAGTCAAGCGACGAGCCTGCAAGTGCGAGGCGAGGAGACCAACCCTGGAGGGTCCGAAAGCCTCCGAACTTTTCGTCGCGATATTATAAAACTAAACTTTGCTCATTTTCGGATTTTTCCCACTCGCCCCCGGTCCCCGCCCCTCTTAATGCCCCCGATACGGCTTCCTTTATTATTCAATTTTCTCGCGCTTGACAATAATGGGCAACTTCCCCGCGGAACAATCTGTTTGACATTATGTATCGGTCATTACGCCCGGTGCTCGGCTGCGCGACGGTGTTTTTCCCGCCCATTTCAGCCGAATGTTAATCTTCCGCTCCGATTCGGAAATTGGGATTTATTCCGCGCCGGAACGCAGCGTTCCCTCCTCGGGAGAGCCGAACCGCGGCCCCTCCAAGACGCCGCACAGTGGAACAAACTGATAGAGGAGGCCGGACATTAAATTTTTGACCAAAATTTCAAATTTTTATAATTGAGATGTTGCAATGTTGCATGCGCGAGGAGTTAGCGATTTGACAGTTGATTCTTTTGTAAAAGTTCGCGAGAAACACGATGGTGCCACTTGTTTTCTCTGAAATCATCTCCCAAGCTCAAAAAAAGCTCTCAAGTTGAGGACAAAATAGAGGGGATATCCCACGCTACAGAGTCCACCTCTACATCAAGACGAACTCTCCATGCAAAGATAGGGAGTAAATACACTAGCAGTGATGCCGTGTTTTCAGTTTTAGAGTCCCCAAATAAAGTGGCAACCCTGTCAATGTATTTGCTCCCTACCTTTGCATGGAGGGTTTGTCTTGATGTAGAGGTGGACCGTCAGGATAGCGTGGGATATCCCCTCCTTTTTGGCCTCAAGTTGAGAGCTTTTTTTGAGCTTGAAAGATGCTTTCAGAGAAAACCAGTGGCACCATCGTGTTTTTCGCGAACTTTTACATAAGAATCAATAGTCAAACTGCAATTTCCTCACACATGCAACATCTCCATTATTTCGTCACAAATTCTATTTCAAGGCATGTTTCTGAAAGGGAATTTCCCAAAACAACCAATGGAGCTACTTTTGAACTTTTTTGTTTCATATTTTCGAAAATATAAGCTTTCAAAGTTCCCGGATTTTGTCCGACTCGATCCCGTGTGCGTCAACTTCTCTTCGCCGCATGTAAATTTATTACTGTTACTGCCTTCTTTAGAGGTGTAAATGGCCTTAGATGCTAAAGCACCGCTTTAAAATAAAATTATTTTACTACTACATACTTCTACACGGTTCACCGGGCTGCGCGAAAACAAGCAGATGTTTCACCGTTTTATGGGTAATACGAATCGGCGTGTTTAAAACATGTTTTCAGTAACCGAGAAGATTTCCAAAAAAAATTTAGAGGATGCCGCTGTAGCAACGTTGACCAGAACGTTCGATTTAAATAAGCTAAAAGTTCGGTTCGACAAACCGAATAGTTAGGGAACTATGCTGCCGTATGAGCCTTTAGACGTTGCCAAATTGTGAATATTTTATCCTTGGATCCAAATTTGTGAATAATCGTCCTCTAATTTTTCAGAGACTTTAATTCGCAACCAGATCTAAATTATCTGGATTGACTTGAATTAGTTTGGGTAATTCTTCTGTTGATGTCTGCTTGCACGTCACTTATTTTGTTGTTGCTCATTTTCATTATGTGTTATCCAGAGAGAATGTTCATAACTCTCCTCAAAGATGAACGATTTATCGGAGAAACTTTGGCAGCTCTCGAATGTTCCTACGGCGTTTTCCCATAGCACAACGGTACATAACAAAGAGCATTCAGCTTAAACGAACGAACTTTTTTTTCCAGCATAGTATTGCGTCTGTATCAATAGCCCTGTGGATACAAATGTGGCCCATATTAAACCACCGAAAAAGTACAATTCTGCACTAAATAAAAAACTTCGGCTGTGGCAGCCGTACTCACGGGCTTTATGGACATACCACCCGCGTTCCGGGCTCAGAGGCCGAAAGTTTCAGGCGTCGAAGCAGGACGAGCAGTCGAAGCTGCGTCTCCAGCACCCGGAACTTTCGGCCTCTGAGCCGGAACGTCTGAGCAGATGGTATACGTCTATATAGCCCTGACTTTTTTCAGTCTGTAAAACGCGGAACAAATCCATCATAGGCGAGTCGAAAATATAAAAGTCGCGCGGTGTTTCGTTTCAGTGGCGTGGCGTGAATGATCGATGATCGATATCTCGCCATTTGAAGCTATGGTAAAGAATCGATTACTAAGGTGTTCGCTGCGAACACCCTGATAATCGATCTTTTTTCATAGGTTCGAGTGGCGTATCAATCGATATATCGCAAAGCACGCCACGCCACTGATTCGTTTCCTTAAACACCTCAGATTCTCCACAAAGAGCGCGGGCGGTAAAAAATTAACTCGCGCTCTAACGCACTTTTCCGCGGGGGTTGAGTAGGGGGGGGGGGGGGGAGGCGCTCCGAAATCCACTCGGCGGGGGAAGCCTGTTTACTTTTCATTAAAGAAGCCCAACAAAAGCGCGGGAAAAATCCACCATCCATCATTCCGAAGTCACGAGGAGTCGCCGAACAATGGGCCGTCGTCGACCGGGAATTGTCTTGCATGACAAATGAAAGGGAAAAAAGTCCGGGGCCAGGGAAAGATCCCGGGAAGGGGGAGGGGGAGGGAGGCGCGACGGGGGTGAAATTGACTGTTGAAGGTGTGAAGAGAAACTCGAGATAAATCAATCAAATCTGTCACGACACTTAGTGTTGAGTTGACAAAAACAGTATCTTTATCGCGCCCGTCGCACGCTCTCGCGGTGCGAGCCCTCCGGGCGTCGGTTCCGTATTCTCCGGGTGGCCGCTGCCAAGCCGAGAAAAATGCCGAGCGTCGGACCACAACTTCATGGTTTTTTATTCATTTTCTGGCACTTGATTCAGGATATTGCCCCAAAAAAATGTTGTTTGATAAAATATTTTCTGGCGCTCAGATAGTCACGAGCCAGTGGCGTGGCGTGTTAAGATGTATCGATTGATCTGCCATTTTAACCTGTGGATTAGAATCGACGAACAGGTTGCTCGCGACGTACACCTTAATAATCGATTCTTTTCCATAGCTTCAAATGTGGAAATATTGATAATTGGATTGCATTTTGCAAAAAGGAACCACTAGCATTGCAATGATGCTAAGACTGTGCAACTTCATCTTTTGCAATAAAATTGCGGAAATCGTGAAAAACTGTTAAATTTAGATGGTAATTTTTGTTTTAAATTTACAGTTTTTAGCGAGTAAAATGGAAACTATTAATGGATAATCGGGTTTTTCCTCCAAGACAAAAGAAGTTGCACAATCTTAGCAACATTGCAATGCTAGTGGTTCCTTTTTGCAAAATGCAATCCAATTGATCATCCACGCCTCGCCACTGTAACAAATGTTTTTTGCTCTCAACCCGTCACTAGTACCACTGAAAAAAAGTTTGGTTACAGGTACCAAAGTTCGATCCAGATGAAACACGGAATAGTTCGGTTTGCATGACTGAAAATTCAGTTAGCTCAACCGAAATTCGTACATGCAAACCGAACTGTACCGGGTTCCATATGGACCGAACTTCGGTGTGTAACCGAACTTTTTTTGGTGAGTGCAACAACGATTTAACATCGCAGCAGCTCGACAAAGATTTGGCAGAGAAGTCCCTCTCAATTAGATGGACTCCATAATTATTATTTGTGATGCTTTTTGATGGCCTCTATAATTCTTTGTAATGCTTTTTGATAAACTCTATAATGATTTGCAATGCTTCTTATCACAAAATTTGTCAAATATGTAATATAATATATACAATATATATTTTCTGACATTCACTTCTCTGAGGATAGGAAAATTGAAGCTTTGATTAGCTTATTGTTAGTGTTGTCTTGTTAGCGATTTTATAATCGAAAATCATTATTTTCACACGTTTGCTGATTGATTTCCGAAGTTATTTTTAGATTGAAATGAGTTGAGCAATGACTGAAATGGAAGATCCAAGTTAAGCAGAGATGTGCCGATTCACATCAAGTTAAAACTGATTAAAAAAGTCTGAAATTGTATTCTGTTGTAAAGGTGAATGAAAAAATCTACATCGATTCCATCTGATTCGGCTTAAATATGTTATTCTCAAACTGGATTTTTTGATTGGAAGACAATTCAATGACCTGAACTCAAGACACACATTTTTTCTGTTTCTACAAATTGTAGTTTGGTTACTTTCTGTTCAAATCAATTCACCTATCAGCCATGTAATTTTTACCTTGTAACTTTACCTGATAACTTTTACCTGTGCAATGAGGTCTCATGAAATCCTCAACCTCGTACATTACGTAACTCATAAAAGCGAACTCTAAAGCTCCATCATAGGGCAGTCGTCGCTCCCCTGACATAAAGGCGTACCTGCACGTTAAGATGAACCTTATCATCCGTATAACTCCACGATTTCCAGGGCTCATATGAAAATTAAGTTACGTCCTTACTTTCGGGGAGCGACGAAGCACGATGCAAAAGGGGAAGGGGGATGAAAAGCAGAAAAACTGCGTTCCGTAATACTTGAAAGGCCCCTTAACCGGAAAGACAAGGTCGAGAGCGGCCCTCGATCCTCGACCGAGGAGGGAATATCTCGACGAGAGGTCGCCGGAAAATATGAAAACTTTTTCAATAATAATTAATCTCGACCGGTCCCTTTTTAACGAGTAAACATGAAGTTTTCGCCATCATCGAATCTATTCCATTTCTCTTGTTGATCCTGTCCCTCGCCCCTTCCGCCTCCCGCGAAACTTTGTCCTCCGCCGGGTTTCCAATATCGGATATATGCGCTCGTACATATTTTTTCCGATAACGTATATACATGTATATCGGCCTACGCCTGACCGATGCGCGATGCAACCCGCTCCGTCTAGACGATGGGCAGGAAGCCGTGCCCCATTAAACACGGTCTATTTATTGTTATTACTTTGATTCCCTCGTCTCGCGACTTCGTTCCCGTTTTATTTCGCCCCCCGAAACAATGTCGGGGAGCTGGGTCCGCGCGGAGGCGTGAGTTGAGCTTGCCAAATCAGCTCCACGTCAAAACTTACGGGCTCCATCCAGCGATGGAGGAACTCATTTTTTTGAGATGCAAAGATTCTCGTTAAGAGATCAATTGAAATTCTGCAGTATAAATGGATCGCATTTAGCAGAAAGGAACCAGTGTTTTCAAAATCGCGCAACTTCTTCTTTTATTTTAAAAATGCTCAATATATGTACAGTATTGAAATTTACAGAAATATTTTCCTTTAAAATTAAGAATTTTCGGTGGGAAGCAAAAACTATTTACGATTCCGGGAGATTTTTTAGGTAATGGGTCACTAAACCTTGTTTATTTTATTGAATATTCTGAAAGTACAATGTGAGCAGATAACGTGGTGATTCATCCGCATTTTTATGGAGCCGAAATCGCGGAGAAACCCGCTTTTGAAAAATCTAAAAACTGCAAGACATTTCAAACGCACCCGAAAGGCGGGAAATTGACGGTGTTGACGCACTGCGGTAGTCATATCGCAATCTTCTCTCATTTTCCTCTGATGTTTGTTAAAATAAAACGTGTTTCAATATGGAATTGTTGCTCGCTTATTACAGCTAACATATGAATGAGATTCAAGTCTTGAATTCAAAAGATATAATTTCGACTTTAGTATTGTTTTCATATTCGAAGAGTAGATAGACATTTGACGGAAGTCGTGGAAACCCGTGCCCGCTTCTGATTGGTGCCGGATGACATCATTCGGCGCGGCGCGAAACCGGGGCGTTTTAAATTTGCGTATAAGTTGAGCGATTTGAACTGCGCATTTCTCGTTTATTGAGTTACTTGTTCGCGTTTTTAATGTGTGCATCGTGTTCTACGCGTCATTTTCCTTCAGAAAACTATATTCGCAAGTCAAAATTCGTTCACGGTTTAGTGACCCATTATGAAGAAGCAACATTTTTAACACTGTGATCGCGCTGGTTCCTTTTTGCTAAATGCAATCCAAATATCGTGAATTAGTTTAAAGTCAGTTTCTTTTCGTGGATTCCAAATTCTTAAAAAGTCGCAAAGGGGCCAACTGATAAGACTTGCATCCTCCTATCATTTAGTTTGAGCTATAGTTGATATTTAGGAGGTCTGAGAGCTTATAGTATAGAAACAGACATTTCCGTGAATTAAACGATTTATTTTTAATATCTCACCGGCTCGCGATATTTTTTGTCTAGACGCCATGCGGCCATTCAGCCATCATCAGGATTTGATAACGCGACATCAGGTGAGTTAATAGAAATAAAAAAACATAAAATAATATAAAGAATAAAAAAAAAATTCTTCCGGTTCGGTGCTTTCGAAATGACTCTGGTCGAATAAGACGTTTCCATGAGTTTCCCGGTGTTAAACATATTTTTCCACAGATTTTTGAGTGTCTTAAGCAATCCGTCACCGCCAGGGCTTGAATCGAGAAATAAAGTTCTGGTGACAAGACAAACTACCACTACCTTCACCACTACACCATTGAAGTTGGCCGTCACTGAGAAAAGGAGATAGGTCATATGAACCGAATGAACGGTTTTCAAAATCGACCGTATTGTTCGGTTCATGCAACCGAGCATTCAAACCGTACAAAGCTAACGAAAAAGCTCGGTTGCATGAACCGAGAGAGCGGTCGCATGAACCGAACTATAAGGCCAATATTGAACACTGTACATTCGGTTCATATGACCGAACTTTTTATTCTCAGTGATACATCGATGATTCGACTTAGAATAAGAATAGGTGTGAAATGCAGGAACGGGCAACGAGGTTGTGTATCGAACTCGCGCCCTCAATTCGAGTTAGAGCTTGGAAGTTTTACATTATAAACTTTTTCTTTGAAGGAGGACTGATTATGTTGTAAATTCGAGAGAATCCTTCGACTCGGAAGAGGTTGCTTTATCCTCTTTAGGACTCGTCTCTTTTTTCCAATTTTCCTTGTCCGCTGCTCGTTAGTCGGACCTGCCACCGACCGTCCGACTCAACTTGCAGCCCCGTTCTATTGTATTTACGTTCCCTTCGCCGTGAAGTCTGCCCCTGAATTTCAGTCCGTCGATTTCATTCGTTAATTTACTTCGAAAATAGGTCAGCTTAAACATCGAAATTATAAATGAGCTCGTTAAGCGTTTTTACCTCAAAATCGGAAATGTCTTCGTACTATCGAGAAAATTCACTGAAATTTGCACGAAAAAAAAAATTAAATTAAAAAATTTAATTGACCAATTAAATTTGGCAACAGCTGGTGTGGCTTGGTTCCTTTCTGTTAAACGCGGTTCACGTATTGTTCCTACGATCCAAGAATAGCATTTCCTTCGGATGCAAAATTTAGCTCAATTCCTACCCTTTATAATGGGTCCACGGGCACCCTGGGAAAACGCCCCGATTTCTTAGAGTTGAAGAAGAGGAGGAAATCCGTGGGGGAAATGCATCTTTTTCAGTCTGTCAGGAGCCTCGTTGATTCCGGTCGAGGGCTCCTCCGGGGAGGGGGGGGGGGGGGGGGCGAGGGGGGCCGGACGCCGTAGAGAGCGGTGCACCACGACGGGACGCTTGCCGGGGATTGGGCGCTCCGCCGGAAAAGCGCGGTATCTCGGCGGGTAGGACGGGAGTACGTGCCCGAACGGAAGTAATGCTTAAGAGGGGGCCCCGAGTCGGGGAACCGCGAAACTAACAACGCTCCTGCATTACCGGCCCGAATAAAACACCTCGGAGCCATCTGCCGCTGACTGCTCCGACTAAATTACTTAATTAATGTCCTCATTTCCACCGCCCGTAATTTAACCGCCTGACGTTCCTACTCCGCGACCAACTGCGACAAGTCCCCCCCCCCCCCCCCAGCCCAGCCGTTGCCGCCACGAGCCCGCCCCGATTATTGGAGGGCGGCGAGGGTTTTTTCGGTCCGCGCAACCGGTTCTCGGCCTTCAGCTACTTTTTTCTTCTTGATTTACGGGATTTATTTCTAAAGTGTTTATATGGTGCGAGAGTATTGCCGTTTCTATGCCAGTCTTTGATTGCTTCTGCAGTTTTGAGCTTTTAAGGACCAATGTGAATAAATCAGCTCAAGAAGAATGGGCTATTAAACCAGTGGCGTGACTAACTTTGCGAAAAATCGATTGCTCTGCCACTTAAACCAATAGAAAATGATCGATAAACGGGGTGTTTCGCAACGAACACCTTAATAATCAATTCTTTGCCACAGCTTCTACAGGGCCGGATTAAGAGGCTGGCCACATGGGCCGCGGCCCATGGCGGCAAATCTAAGGGGCGGCAAAAATTTGCAATTTTTTAAAGTGTAGGTATAAAAAAAAATCGGATTTATAAAAACAAACTTACAAACGAGAAGAGGTGACAAAATCTCTCATTACCTGAGAGTATAGTAATTTCTAATTTTGTCGTCTTTTAGTGATACAAGAAGCAGCACCTTCAATAAGTCGAGTTAAGAGAGAGAGAAGCCAAACACGCAATTTGGCCTGGAACGGCGCGACTTAGAGAGAAATGATAACGAGGACTTGAGATGAAAAGGAGAAGCCCTCGGCGCGGCGATCGGCATGTAACACATATTAGCGCCTACAAGACTGCACGAATACTTCACGCATTGCATCAAACACAGTGCGGTCATTGCGGTCAGCGTGAGGCGGATAGCGCCTACAAGAATGCATGAATACTTCACGCATTGCGCCAAAGACAGTGCGGTCAACGTGAAACGCGTAGCGCCTACAAGGCTGCGTGAATACTTCACGCATTGCGTCCAACACAATGCGGTCTGCGCCGCGCGGCGGCGGAAGTTAAAATCATTGAACCACATTTATGTTTGTTCTTTCATAATTTGTTCGTTCATTTCTTATGAATGGAAGGCCTTGTCCACACAGAGATAGGTTTACGGAACTTAACTTTCGCGCAAACTTTCGTGAACTTTTGCAAGTAGTGTTGACAGAGTTTTCCCAAAAAATGTGTTCAACACGAGTAAATGCGTCTTATGCACCCCTCCCCCGCTGGCACGTTCATTTGATGGTTTTTATTGAGTTTCAAAACGAATGAGATGAGAAGGGGGCGGCAAAATATAGGCGGCCCATGGGCGGCAAGTAGGTGAATCCGGCCCTGAGCTTCAAATAGGGAGTTGTCGATCATTAACGCCTCGCCACTGCATTAAACCTTTTGATTTAATTTTATTTAATATTCTGAAAGTACCAGGTGAATATATATTTTGAGGTAATTTGTTGAGTATTTTTGGAGCCAAAATCCTGGACAAAGCCGCTTTCAAAAAGTCCCAAAACTAGAAGGAATGCCAAACGCAACGGAGTGGCGGAATACTGATGGAAGTGATGTACTAAAGGTAGTTAAATCGCAATCTCCTCTCATTTTTCACTGATGTTTGTTTGAATAAAACGCATTTCAATGTAAAATTGCTGCTTGTTAACCGCAGCTGACAAGAACAATTCTTCGATTCTGAGGATATAGAGCGAGGAGTAGAGAGACAGTTGACGGAAGTTATAGAAACCCGTGATGCTTCTAATTGGTGTCGGATGACATCATTTGGTTCGGCGTGAAATCGGGGCGTTTTAAATTTGCGGAAAAGTTGCGCTTTTCGAACTGCGTTCTCCTCGATTTTGATTTACTTGTTTGCGTCTTTAATGTGCACATTGTTGCAAAAGGTGGAAGACAAGGTTCTGCGTTTCACCCCAAGAGTAGTTGTCTCAGAGGCCAAATAAGCCCTTACCGGGCAGTGGCGCCATTGGTAAGTAAGCAAATAATGGCAACTGCCTACACTGCCCGAGCCGAAAATGACATCCTTGCAAACTCCACGCATCCAAGAGAAAACCCTCGTAATGACGCTAACTATAGCCCAGGGAGAGATACCACGTATCCGTTCATTTTTAAGTAAAAAATCCAAGTCGATGAAGGCAATTCGATTAGACATTCATTACCCCGCGGGTCACATTAACCGACCCGACATTATCCCCGGTGTAGAACAGCGGAGGGGGCGGAGTGTGAATAATGAAGTGGGAGGAGAAGATTTGAGAACGGGTGTCGAAATTCAAATTGCAGCGAAGAGGAAGAGATAAGAGGCGCGAGGAAGCGGTGGGGGAGACACGGAGCTTCAAGACTGATAAAGGTGGGTAAAAGAGACGAGCTCCGTTGTCGGATCGTGTGAAAAATCCCGGAATTGCAGGACACGGACCGGGGACGATTCGCCGGTCTGGCAAGGGAGGAAAAGGGGATGCCATGTCACTTGATACTCATTTGGGAGAGCGGTATCTCCAACCCTCAAACCCTATTGCCAGATTTTGTGGAGTGTTGTGTTGGGAAAAAACTGTTGGAAACTTAAAGACCGCCCCTGAAAGAAATATACTTCAGTTCGACAAAATTTTTCCAAAGCGATTTTTGTTTGGCTGGGTCGAAAAATCAGATTTCGAGACGTTGAAGGAAAACTTTCTCCTTGCAGAATATTGGGGTACGTGAAGTTGCGTTAAGGTCTAAGAGTGTCTTACCCTCGACATAGCATAGGAGAGTTTCAAGTAGATTTTTCCTAGAACCACGTTTTTTGAGCGGTAAACTTCAAAACTCGCTGGTCAATGGGCCAACTTTTGAGTTTATTTGGATTAAAGACTTTTTTGCTCGAAGACGGTCATGCATCATGATGTGAAATAAGTCTCTGGACTGTATAGGTATACCTAGTTTAGATGAATACTTTTATCCCCAGTTATAATTTTACTGAATAAGCCTCGCTGAATGCTTTGGAATGTTATACAAATAAAAAATCACCTGAAAAACTACAAGTGTAGGGGCATTTTTTAGTACTCAATGCTCTAAACACGTACATCTCACATATTTTCGTGCAAGAAATGAATTTTTGGGGGACTCAAATTTATAAATAGATTTCTTACGTCTCAGCTATTTTTCGTGAATAAGCAGAAGGAAATTATTGTTATCACTTCGTTTTAATTCATTTTATGCGGTTGTATATTGATGAAAATCCCTTCCCTACCCAGAAATATGGAGGCATTATTTTTAACCCCTGGTGTATACACAAATAAGATCTCCGATCAGATAGATAGATTCGATGACAAGAGTCACGCCCTGATCTACTCAAACTCAAAATTTTCCAGTCTTGGAATTCGAACCACTCTGTCAGAGCTTATTCGGACAGAAAGGGCTGAAAATCATGTTTCCGGTTGACATGGGTATTGAAGTCCAAAGCTTGAATTGCGAGAAAAATAATATTTTTATACCATGCATGAATTCATTCAAAATTTTAAAAAAAACGAAGGCGAAAATCAACTAAATTCTAATCTGAAAAATATTGACTACACTGGAAAAAAGTAGCTTGGATCTAGAGTCCAGACTCTTGAAAACAATGACGAGAAAAAACACTCTTGATTCAATCTACTTTTTGTTTGAACCAAAAGGAAAATCCGCTTAAATTAAGAGGCTGGGTTCTTGATTTAAGCAAAAATCCGATTGAATCGAGAGTATTTTTTCTTGTCATTGTTTTCAAGAGTCTGGACTCTAGATCCAAGCTACTTTTTTTTCCAGTGTATGTTAAAGGAGTTGTTGAAACCGGAGATCTTAGCCACACTCGGCAACACTGGACAGGGCTGAAAATGAGCCGTGGTGCTGAGCCTTCTCATCCTAGTGTGCTTCATTTATTACAGTTAATTTTTTATTCTTTTTTCGCAATTTGTAATCTCTAATGGAATACAATTTACAAAACCTCCGAGCAGGGGCGCAGCGGCCGGCTGAAGATCGAAAAAAGGGGAAAATAACAATGGCATATTATTTTTATTAAATATCTTGCGGTGCTCGGGATCCAGGGGGCGGGGAGGGGAGGAGAGGGGAGGAAGATGGTGAAAAAACAGTGCAACACCATTAATCTTTCGGCGGATTCTTTTACAGAGCGCTCGCTGCTCCGCTGATGCCGTTTCAGGCGAGGTTTCGCTCAGCGCTTCCCTACCTGGAGCATTGTTACGAATAGAATACAAGTGATGTGAAGTAATTAAAACCATCCAGTAACCTTAACCTCTTCATTTCGGTCTGGCTAAAAGCCACATTAGATATTAAAAAGTTGTATTAAAACGATCACTGAGGGGCTTGGAGGATAAGGCGTTTTGAGTGCAGTTTTTTTAAAAAATTGTCATATTAACGATTTCAAGCAAAACTAGTCTTAATGCGTATTCTGAGCAAAATTCGCTCCCCAATTCCAATTTTTAAGCATCAAAAAGTCAGTTTGAATTGTCTTTCCACCATGGAGATCCATACAGGGTGATCCAAAAGTCCCTTCCACCCCCTCTAACTTTTTACCTAATTGAGATAAAGATTTGAAACTTGGGGGATATTCCTAGGTCAAAGGGAGCTACTTTTCGGCCCCCCTCAAATTTTCAGGGGGGCCCCCTTGGGGGGGGGCAACGGCCCCCAACTTTGAATTTTCAAATAGGAAGACCCCCTTTGTGATAGCTCGTTCGAAAGAGCATAAAAAAAGAAAACTTTTCGCGCAAACCCGAAGTCAATATCTCAAACCGTTTTAAAATGGCGGCCGGTTAAAGTTCAAAATGGCCGAAATTTCACACCGGTTATTTTTCGATGGATTTGCGCGAAAATCGGTATGTAGGGGTATTTTGACACGAGAAAAACGAATTTGACGTTCGATTTTCAAAAAAACCGAAATTTTCAAAATGGCCGCCGGTTAAAGTTTAAAATGGCCGAAAATTTTCACCTTGGTTTTTTCCTGATGGATTTGCCTAAAACTTGGAATTTGAGAGTATTTTGGCATAAGATAAACACATTTGAACTTAGATTTATAAAAAAATAAATTTTTGGTCATTTTGAACTTTAACCGGCGGCCATTTTGAAAATTTCGGTTTTTTTTTAAAATCGAACGTCAAATTCGTTTTTCTCGTGTCAAAATACCCCTACATACCGATTTTCGCGCAAATCCATCGAAAAATAACCGGTGTGAAATTTCGGCCATTTTGAACTTTAACCGGCCGCCATTTTGAAACGGTTTGAAACATTTAATTTACTTTTTTCTTTTTTTCAATTTGATTGAATTTTCAAACAGCCCGATCACTCGTGTAATGGTGTATGAATGCAATGAATGGCATTTTGTTATCATTAGCGGAAACGATTGAAGGTGCTCCGGTCTTTTCAACGGCTGGGTTTGGATGCAACTTATTCGTGTTCCAAGGATGTCCGGGTTGCATACGAAAAAATTGCAGGCGCTCTGGATTTATTGGGCACAACGTGCGGCAGCGGATGTTAGTTCTCAAGGATTTTCTACGTTGTATTCATTGTCGTGTCCGTGGTTACCGTGAAATCCTCGGAGTTTGGATGAGTCGTGTGACTTTCGAAGGGATAGAGGCGGAAATAAATATGGAAAAAAGAGTTAATGGTAGAATTATTACTCAATTTAATTTGATTAATTTCTCATACCGATGGCCGAAGTTCGAGACTACGTAGGTCGGTTTGCGACGTTGCAGACTTCCTGACATACTTTATTTGGTCTCTGAAAAACTAGTCAACGTAAAGTCTTGAGCTCCTCTTTGATTTTTCTTTGCTGTTAGAAAAATTTTCTGTTTGAATTCCAAGCTATTTAGTTGATTTGATTCCCGTCCAAAATATAAACTGGAAGCAGAGGTTTCGAAACACCGCAATGGGCATAAGTGGTTTTGATTTACAGCCATTGAAATTAGAATAGCTCCTTAGAAATGTCTCCTTTCTGTTATGAGCTCATTAATAGATCGTCACTTTCCGGCCAAAGTATCACAAGCACCATGCGACGTTTCAAAATTTCCACCGCCATTTTATTTTTTTACAGAGAACTTGTTCAACGAACCTGTCCGAAAATTTCACTGAATTTTCTTTAGGCTGCCGATAAAATTCAGTGAAATTTTCAAACACACTCAACCAACAATTTCTCTGTAAAAAAACAAAATGGCGGTGCAAATTTTGAAACTTCGCATGGCGCTTGTGATACTTTGGCCGGAAGGTGACCGGATGATGATCTCCATTTTCCTCGAGAATGCTCGGGAGTGATAGGGAGAAAACTAAGGTTAGGGTGGCATGAAACGTAAGAAAGAAATGAAAGATTGAACATTTCGGTGAAATGATTCATATTTTTCAGGGGCTAGAGTATGCAACCCGCACTAAAACACACAAAAATAGAAGAAAGTCACAATTTTCACATTTCACGAAACATGAAAAGAAGCCGACACTTTTCAATATCTTTCATAAATTTCATGAAACATTTCACGAGAAATGTCAAGATTTTAATTCTCATGAAATTTTGCCACCCTGACTGAGGTCACTGAGTGGTTGCATACGAATCACCACGTCATCACAAAAAGAGACCATTACACCCGATAGAGTAACAATAGATCAACAAGGAGGCACCGGTAATTGACTGGGCCCGACAGCGGCAGCGGTCGTAAAAACAGACACTCGACGGCAAACGAGACCCGATCGGACGTTAAGTCTGCCGAGTTATCGGACAAGACTCTGCTTCCTTCCGGGAGAGCTTATCGCGAATTAAAACGGGGAACAAAACGCTGCGCTCAGCTTCTTAAACGGAAAGCTATTAAACTTCGCGCGGGCGTCGGCCCGGGTCGTTAATTGTTGCATCTTGAGAGTGATGGACGTTTTACTGCCGGCTTAATGCCGCTGATGCCGCGCGGTGCAATTTTAATGAAGCGCCTCGATGATTTTATTATCCGCTCGGTGGCAAACGCAACCAACAGGTTGATATTTTACATTGAAAAATACGTAACTTGCTTTTAAGGAGGAATCTAAAGTCATTCTCGTAGTTGATAGAGTCCCTTTATACCCAGAGTTAAGACATCTCGATTATCAGCTGGCTAGCAGCCGGCCTATGCTGGCCATGGAGGCAAAAAAGAGTGCACTCAAACGAAAGATATTGAGGGATAAGGATAAGGAAACCTGCGATGTCTGTAATCCAAAAACAATCATCAACAAAACTTATCAAAACCTAACCAAAGAAATTGCAATAAAATAAAATTAGATTGATTGGTGGATAATTTCTTAATATATTTTCATTTTGGTGCGATGAAAATAACAATTCACTCTTGATAATCCATAATTTAGTTATATTTTCATTACTTTTGTTCACATTCGAGGTACCGTCATCTTGGTGCACTCGTTTGTGACTCCATGAGCAAAAACTAATCAGAATTGGATTTTTTTTAGGCCACTTTCAGCCCAACCAGAGCCCAACCAAAAGTGAGATATCGTAACTCTGGGTATAAAGGGACTCTAGTAGTTGATGCAGTAATGCAGTAGGCACGACCATTTTGTGGGGAATACGCATTTTCAATCTTCGTGATGTCGTCCATCAAAAATGCGTGCGGTTTGTCAATTGAGGCATTTCTCTATAAAAACAAGGCGTACAGCGACTTGAATTTTTTCACGTAGAGCGCGCATTTCTGAATATTCACAATTTTGATACCCAAAAATAGATAATTTGTGTATGGTCAAAGATAGAGTAAGGGGAAAGAAAAAAGGAAGTGACAAGTCTGCGAATAAAGTGTTTTCCGGTAGAAAGACGTATAGCTCTTCATTTTATTTTTGCTACTTGTAATTAAGTTTACGAATTAAATACTTGAGATTTTGACGAGGAATGCTTGAGAAAAAAATCTGAAACCAGGTTTTTAATTTTTTCAAAAATAGTTGAAAAATTTGCAGATAGAGTGGCAAGAGGACGTTGAACTATCGAATGCGTTCCCTCAAAACTGGATTTTCTCTGTATGCCTTTTCTTTCTTTCATTCATTCTTTCTTTCGATCCGCAGAGGTGATAATGGCCATAAGCATAGGGAATAAATAATAGTATTTAAATATGCTTGAATCAAGAGTCCTTTTATGCGTTATTTCTAAACCAAGACAGAAATGGTAGGTCTGAATTGAAAAATACTGTCCAACTGTTGAAACGGTATCGACTGCCCTTGATCGAAAAATCCCGATCTTACCAACGCTATTCGTCGATAAATAATAATAGTGATCGGAGAATCTACCCCCCTCCCCTCCCCCAGGTTTAAACAAACCATTTCCAGACTGCGAGTCAAGGACCGCGCTCGGAGCCGAAGGTGCCCGCGTAAATAGCGTTTCGAAAGAGACGGGATCCGACCCCGTTCGGTCTGGGCGGACCATAAACCGGAAATAGTGAGCATAAGGAAAACTTGACGGAAATGGCGAAGGAATGAAAACGGGGTATAAGGAAATGTATTTTTGTAGGGGCTCTCATTACTCACACTCCGAGTCGAAACAATAAATAAAATGGTAAGCCTCTTAAATTAAACTGTAAATTTGCTTCCTACCGAGGCGAGCTAAAAAGCAGGATTTAGCTTCACCCGAATAGGAAGTATCAAAACTCCAAGTGAAGAAATTACGTCGCGTTTCCTCCCTCGTCTTGGCCTCTCCCCTCCCTCTCCCTCCCCCTCTCCCTCGCCCATCCTATATTTCGCCTCCCCCATCAATTCCTATTTACTCTTTATATTTCCTTAGTTTATCAGAGCGTAGCGCGGAATCTCGCGGCTGGGTCCATCTCTGATCGCGCGGTGCAATCCTAGCGCGCGCGACTCCAAATGAAGGGAGAAAATACTGCTGTTCTCACGGAAGAAGACCTTAGGTACTGGCATTCGAAGGTTGCCTAATTTCTCTCGATAACTTGTTGATTTTTTTGAGAAGTTACACTATTTTTCTTTGACATTTTCGACTGCCCGAGTAGCAGTGATCGCGATGAGTAGCGATTTCATAGGTTGGTTATGGCGATTATATCGGTGGCAATACATTGAGATATTATCGGAGTAAAAATTGAGATATATGGCGATTAAATCGCTACACATCGCAATTTTTGGTTTAATAAAATCGCGATCAATTTTCGTCGATAAAATCGAGATTAAATCGTCATTTATCCTTCCGCCATCCGCAAAGACTTCAAAATCATATAAGTTGAAAGCCGCTGACACTGCAAGTTTGAATAAACGCGTCGAACACAGTGCGGCCAGCGCGGGGCTGGCGCGCACGGCGTTGAACGCATAATAGCGCCTTACAATACCGCAAGATACTTCATGCATTGCGCGTACAGCACGGTACGCGCGGCGCGCATAGTAGCGCCTTACAAGTCTGCAGGATACTTCATGCATTGCGCGTACAGCACGGTGCGCGCTCAAGTAGAGAGCACTCCCAAGTAGCAGTGATCGCGATAAATAGCGATTTTATCGGTTGGTTATCGCGATTATATAGGTGGCATTGGTGGCAATATATCGAGATATTATCGCATTAAAAATTGCGATTTATGGCGATTAAATCGCTACACATCGCAATTTTTGGTTCGATACATTCGCGATCAATTTTTGTCGATAAAATCAAGAGTAAATCGCCATTTATCGCGATTTTTAATTCGAAAATATCGCGATAACTCGTCGTGCGATAAAAGCGCGATTTTATCGCGATAAGATCGAGGATAATCGCCCAGATGTTGATGATCCAGGCGATTTTATCGCCAATAAAATCGCAATATATAGCGATTTTTCCGTTGAGGAATGCCACTTGGGTGTAGATGGGTGAGATTAAGAGATCACGTATCTCGGTTTGCAAACTTCCTGGCATACTTTATTTTATAAATGAAAAAACTACTCAACGGCAATTCTCAAAAACTGCTGTGATTTTTCATCTGAGTGCCAAGAAAATTCTGCGAATACTTCAAGGAGTAATGTAGATTTGTTCTCCTTTAAAAAATAAAATAGGAGCGGAGATTTTCAAACACCGCGAACGGAATACGTGGTTGCAGACTTACGCCGTCGATACATTGATTTGCGACACAGCATATTTCCTGTTGCCGATCCTTTTTTTTACTTTTCTCCTCTTAACCTACTACCTCTAACTAGTATTTTTCCAAAGTGCAATTCAAAAATGTCATAGTCTCTGTCTATCTTCTAAAAGCGAACGAAAATTTTAGAACAAAGTAATAATAATGATACACATTTTTTCTTGCTTAAGACTCGGCATGGTTGAAAATTTACAAGGTGCCATGTGAATTCTAAAAAAAAATGTATATTGTATTTTCATCAGTAGACGCCAAACGTGAACGCATACTGTAGTTTTCTCGATATTGATGAGTTATAACCTACATTAAAGCTTCAATCAAACTTTATTGAAATAATGCAAGTAACCTTATAACATTTTCTTCTTATTTGTCACATGATTTTGCAATTTCATACACTGAAAAAAATAATATGCTGTTTTAGCATCTAGGATGTCAAAAATGTGTCCGGTGATCCCAAGATGCTACCTTTACTGCCTCAGCAGATAATTTTACATCCTGTGAATGCAAATTCAATTGCGTGGGCAATCAAGGCAGCATCTCAGAATCACCAGACACATTTTTGACATCCTAGGTGCTAAACAGTATGTCATTTTTTTCAGTGTAGTTCATATACTAAATTTTAATTAAGATGAAATCGTCAGAAATATCCAAGTAAAACGTTCACCTACTTTACCACGAAATCCGCGTTTCATCGGGAGAAATTAGGCAACGTCTAGGTGTTCATACGAGGTTTTTCCTCCACACGAGAGAATAGAGAAGGATGCGCGAGATAAAATAACGTTATGAGAAATTCCGGCGCAACTGTTTAACATTTATATTACGCGTGCATAAGGCTAAGCCTCGAGTCGGAGTCGGGACTTTAATCTTTTTATTGTGCGCTTCGCGACGATTTGTTGATAATTTGTCGGGTGTGGAGATCCCCGCCCTCCGTCTCTCCCGCGGGAAGAACCGGGATGGAAATGAGACTCGACTCCTCACTTCGGGAATCTCTCCACACGCGAGCTTAATGGGAAGCAGAGAGAGACAGAAGGCCCGCTACGCAAGAACCGCACAACTTCATCGATAAGCCGCGATACATACGCGTTTCTTCACGCGGCGAGGATTCACCTCTGATCCGCGACGGAGAGGAATGTAGTATTGCTCCTCGCGAGTGTCTCTCGCCGAGTTTCGTCTCTTATCCTGCCGAAAAGCAGTAAAAATGAAATAATGAGCCGAGCGGAAGAAAGTTTAATTAAGCGCTGAGTATCTGCACTGCACCTTCGGATTTGGTCGGGATCAAAGTTGGGAGTCGAGTTTCCTTCGGCGGGAGGAATAAAAACTTTCGTTAAATGGATAGAGTTTGAGCTCGCAGGACAACCCAATGAAGTCTCCAGTGCAGTGTCTTGTCAGCTTGTTTGTCTTTTTAACGGCGGCAGCGCGCGGGCACGCATGAGTTTGACTGTGAGCTCGGAGCAGCCCAAGCACCTTCAACTGGTCGAATATGCAATCCGGGCAGCCACCGAGCTGGAATAGTTGTATCCACGCGCCGCGACCGACGTCGCGTCGAGAATCATGCCATCTGCAACCTAACAGTCCTAATACGCATTAGTAGCAAACCTCTATTCTGCCATATTATCGTCAAACGTCGTATTAACAATTGAAGGTTGCCAAATTTCCTCTGCCAATTCACTTTCAAAGAGAGTTACGAATACTTTTCTCTGAAAATTTTAGAAATTTAGATTAAATTGTGGATACAATTTAATGAAAAGTTTAACGATGAGTTAAATTATCAATTTTTTTTGTTTTTATCGGCAAAAATTTGTCAACGTCGGTTTGTTTTTATTGCACTTTTCTTCGCACGGCAGCTAACGCATGATGAAATTGTGAACAATGTGGATTTGTGAGCGATAGCATTGTGAACACTTCAACTTTTGGATCTTCTACCACTCAACTCTTGAAAATGCATCTACATATTCTTGTTCGCTGCTAAGCGGCATGACGTTTTGAGCTATTCGTTTGATGGACCAGAAAATTCTTTTAAATAGAAAGCCTCCACCATCGCCGGAATACTATGGCGGGATCTCTCTTGTATCTGACTGAGATTGTCTATTTTATGAACTAAATATGACTCGCGCAAGTTATAATCTGTGATTTTACACGGATGCTTAGGAATAGAAAATTTTGGGTAATTTAGTAAAATCACGACACGTTGATTCTTCCTTCATTTCGACCGCATTATTCGAAAGAGGACAAGTATAATTTAACTTTATTCAAAAACTTTAAAATGTCAATTTATAATTATGCTTTTCATTTTTTTTTTTTTTTTTTTTTTTTTTTTTGTAGCAGAGCTTTCTAGGTGTTATCTTCAGAACGGTTTCGTGAATTTTCATCACTCTAAAAATGCTCTAAATGTTTTAATCAATATACCCTGTGCTTCATCCGGAAGGAGAAAAATCCCTGCAAAAGCATTCCGTTTGCTAAAATATAATAAATAACCAATTAAATGATTATCAAATTAAATAAAAAATGAAAAAAATTAAAGAATGCTTATAATTACTCTTGTGTCTTCATTCATCCACTTTTTCAGCGCAATTAGCCAAACGATCGTTGAAGATAAACACTAAAAAAAAACTCCTTTTAGATGTACGTGGTATATCTGGAATAGGAAAGATAATGGGCACACACCAGAGAAATACACTTTGGATGACGTTCAGCGAAAAAGAACCAAATGAAGGGACTCGGAACTGACGGAAAAATTGACGTTAAAGTTTTCCTTCTCCAAAACGGCTCAATGTAAAAAAACATCTTCTCGATCTACAATTTTTGGCGAGAGAAAATATGCTCTCGCTTGGGTTTCATAAGATCTTGTACTCAATTTTTCAGAAAATTTCACTACATCGTTTTTCGCTAGACGCAGTCCTTTTGTTAATCTGATTCTGGACTTACAGATTGTAATGGACGTCAGCCATATTTGGTCGGAAACTGAGCGCCATCTTCAAAGCATGCTCTGCCTCATCCAATCGACCCTGAGAGCTGAGAACCGATCCTAGATTCCCGTAGGCTGAAACAAAAATAGATATAGACAATTAAATGATTGAAGCATTCAAAATGTACACATTTTACAGCCGAAAATTAAGTTGCTCTATGATACTTCTTTAACTTGAAACTCGCCGGCAAGGTTTGCCTAGCGATCAGCGCGTCTGGCTCTAGACCAATAGGTCCCAGGTTCAAATCCCCGTGGTGGCGACAAATTTTCGAAGAGCTGACGAGTGGATCTGCAGAAACAGATTATACTCGGCCTTATTCCCCGACAATGGAGATGTTGCATGTGTGAGGAATTTGCGATTTGACTTCTGCTCCCTATGTAAATGTTCGCTAGAAACACGATGAAGCCACTGGTTTTCTCTAAAATCAACTCCCAAGCTCAAAAAAAGCTCTCAAGTTGAGGCCAAAATGGAGGGAATATCCCACGTTATCCTGAAAGTCCACCTCTACATCAAGACAAACTCCCCATGCAAAGATAGGGAGCAAATACATTAGCAGTGATGCCGTGTTTTCAGTCACTGAATCCCCAAATGAAGTGGCAGCCCTGTCAATGTATTTGCTCCCTATCTTTGCATGGAGAATTTGTCTTGATGTAGAGATGGACTCTCAGGATAGCGGGATATCCCGTCCATTTTGCCCTCAACTTGAGAGTTTTTTTTTGAGCTTGGGAGTTGATTTCAGAGAAGACCAGTGGCACCATCGTGTTTCTCGCGAGCTTTTACATAAGAATCAACAGTCAAATCGCAAATCCCTCACACAAGCAATATCTCCATTTCGCGTCCTTTCCCCATGTAGATACTCTAGGGCAATACGGACAGCTACCGAACGTTTATTACATATAAATAAAAAACATCAACGTATTTGACTTGCGTGAAGGAATCCTCTAAAGAAGGCAACTCGGGATTGGCCGGAAGCGTGAGGAGAATTCCCACGGGCGTGTGGAATGAGACAGAAAAACACAGGACCCCGACTCGAAAAATAAAGATAAACCAATATCTTTCGCCACCTCCGGAATCGATTAGCCGCTCCAACTGCTCCGCGAAGACAACTCCTGGTCGGCCCCAAACGGGACTCGTAAACGGGGAAAAGCACGAAGGGGGGGGGGGGGTTAAGGACGGCGCGATGCGACTTTTATTTCACGCATTATCTCGTTTTACAGCCCGCGTACGACTTTTACTAGCGTGCAAGCCCGCGTCAAATGAAATTCTTGAGCGCTCAAGACGCACAAAAATGCGCTGGGCGACTTTCCTGAAAATGCCGAGCGTGCCGCACAGCAACGATGCCAGAACACGTTAAAAAAGTATTTGATTGGCCGTGGGGTCAAACACCCGGCCAGCGAAAGATAATTTTTCAGTGGATCGACATTTCAGGCGCTTGGAGGACAAGGCGCATAAGTGTAGTTTATGCTACTTCGAGAAATACGTGTTCGAAAGCTTCGAAATTATATGGATCCTAGTGGCAGAGAGAAAGTTCAAACTGACTTTTTGATGCTTGAAAATGTGAATTTAGCAGCGAATTTTTTGCACAATATGCAGTAAGACTAGTTTCACGTGAAATCATTAATATTTCATTTTTAAAGAGTTTGAAGAGGGTTGGTAAGAAATTGAAAAGGTTGAAATAGACTGATTTAATGGCTATAGGTACATTGTTACCAGGGTAGTGGAATGTGTCAAATGTTTCTTGGAATTGAAACTTCTTTTGTTTAATAAGCCACCAATTGCTTTATGATTTGTCGAAGGCAAAATCGTAATGAGCTAATGACACAATGAACTCCTCATATTTGAACTTGAGGTTATGTTTTACTCGTCCTATTGGAACAATTGAAAATCGTTATAGGTCGAATATTGCAAGGATGCCACAGCCACCACCCTACCACCCTATCTAAAAACTTTCTTAGTTTATTTTAAAAACTAGGTCTCAATAAAACTTTGGAGATAAGGGTCTTAATTCTTTACAGTGGAAAGCGGGTTGGTTGATTTTTGTGTCAATGTAAGGGTGTTAAGTTACGTTATCATCTGGAAATGTCGTGCCCTCTACCTGTAGCAGTTAAGATTTAACTAACTTTTCTATTGTTAATTTTTTTCTTTTCTGTCAGCGCAGATTTGAAATGGTCATGACTTTGATTAGATGTAGTCATTTTAAAGCGCGTTTTTTCCTAAAGTAAGAATAGATCACTCCTCTATAAGCTTTGTCTTCAAGGCTCAATTTAGAGTTTTAGTACACCAAAGTCTCTTTCATAGCAAACGGTCGCACATATTTATCAATTGAATTTATAAATATAAACCTTTCCTTACTTTTTAAGATGACGGACGTGAATGTCATATTATCAGTGAGTAGAAAAGCAGCTTTTATTAGACACTATGCACCTGTCATTTGTAAAATGATATGATTTTTTTAAATTTTTTTTATTTTTTATTATTTTTTTTAAAGAGTTTATTTATTGTAACCTTTCTAGGAGGAAATATATACAATTATCTTAATGTATGTGCATAAGGGTATATAAAAGTAGAAACTGGATAATTACTTATTTCTATCATGATTATAGTTAAACTTGTGGCTTAATTTTAAGATTAATAAGGACTCATAAGGATTTGGTGGATGAAATGAGTGAAATTCAAATGTAGTGAGTATTATTAACTCTTAAAAGTCCGAATCAGCGTTGGTAACAAGCTCCCATGCTTTTCCTTTTTAGTCTTCTTATTTCCTTGATATTATTTAGAAGTTCAATTGCAGTTTCGTTTGGATACGATATGATGAGCATGATTGAATTTCACTCTCTTGGCTCAGCGTTTTTTTAACAAGAAAATCCCGCCTTTACATGTGCTCAGTTTTCAACGAGAGAGAAATGGGCAAAAGTTGGAGAGCGCGGCTCTCACACGCAGGACATTCTCGCACAAAAGGAGCTTTATGAAAGGGATTTAGTTTGTTTTTGCGGCCAGGAAAGCCGGTTTTTTAAAGACTCGGCGCATAAAGGATATGCAAGTTTATTTCGCGTCTTTTTTGCATAGTTGAATGATGAGCCTCTCTTTTTTGCATAAAAGGAAAGTAGAAGAAATTGAGAGTAAGAGCACGATATCAGACAACCGCGGGCCAAGTTGTCACGGAGTTCTTTGTTTACGAGCCGGAGCGAGCCACCTACTTGCCGGGTTTCTGTAAGGCTCGCTAGATTTTCTAGACATAAAGGGTTCTAAACTAGGACTTCAAGGAAAAAGGGATGCAGAGAACTGACTAGGAAATTCGTGGAAACCGCAAGAAAAACTATTGTCAAATATATGCGAGAGAGGTTTGTCCGCAGCTAGGAAAAGGTAATCAGGATGAGGTCAAAATTCTGGTAGAGCTTTTGATTCTAAAGCAAACTTCAGACAAGATAAAGTAAAAAATCGAAGAAAATTTCGAAGAAGAAATAAATTCGAATTAAAAGCGTCGGGAGTTTAGAATTTTTAGTAAAAATATGTTATACTATGTGTCAAATATACCCTATTCTCTCCGAGTCATTGAAGAGAGAGTGTAATACATGATCACTGAGAGACAAAGTTGGTCCCATGAACCTGAAGCACGGTGCTTTTCATCGGCCGCACTAATCGGTTCATGTAACTGAACTCTCGGTTCTGGGACCTAATATTCTCGGTTCTAGAGACTGATATTCACTGTTCATGAAGCCGAGCTTTTTTCTGTAGTCCTCGCTGGTTTAAAAGCTAGGTTTCCTGAACCGAGAGTTCAATAAATTACAAGAATCGAGTTGCACGGCCGATAAAGGATACCGAACTTACGGCTCATATGACCTAATTTTCTTCAGCCTAACTGGTTTCAGGCCATACCGTCAACGATTTTTTGTCCGCGCACCTGTTTTGTCTAGTAGTTCACGTCCACGCGGAAAATATGAGTTGTGTTCAAAGAAACTATACAAAGAATGAATAAAAATAGGAGAAAAACCAAGAAGCACGCAATCATTAGTTTTAACCCGTATGACTATGTACATCGATCTTTTAGAGTGAAATACGTTTGGTTACGCGGACACAGCGCTGCAGCACAGTAAAAGCGCAAAATATAAAAGAAAACATTAAAAAGCTTTAGGGAATCATTAAATTTGACACGGAACCACCGTAACATTTACAAAACACATTTTATATTTTCCTTAAATAATTTTTTTTTTTCATCAATTTAAATGAGGAAAATCCATGCAGAGTGTGCAAAAATTTCAACATCATGAACTGAAAAACACCGACTCCGCGATTTTAAATATTTTGAGCCATAACACGGAGCGGAGCGGCCGGCGTGCTACCGGCCCGAAACGCGCACTATCGCCTACAAACCTAAAGGGATACTTTACGCATTGCGTCATGCTTGAAGTACCCCTTAGGTTTGTAGGCGCCATTGCGCGTTGGGCCGCCGAGCCTCAGCACGCCACGGCGCCTCAAGCAACTATTTCACAACAGAGGTGTTGCACAGTATCAAACGAAATTGAAGGCGCCCCAACATTTTAAGAATGATAGGCATCCCTTAAGAGTACGGAGCTTTCCTCGAAAAATAAATTAAAGTACTACGGCACGAACTCCCTTGCCGAAAAAACGCGTGGACATAAACTAATAGAGGAACCAGGTGTGCGGACAAAAAATCGTTGTCGAAGTGCCCTTCAACCGCCTAACTTAGAAGTCCTCAACTATTTTGCAAAAGCTGACGTGGCGATCGAAGTGCTCTCCCGAGATTTTTCGGTCATAATTAGGGGAGTTTTCTTTGATTTCTTGATCAACACGTTGCTCATCAATCATCACTAATCAAAAAGTGGCGTTGACCGCCGAGTTAAACCTCTACCTCACCCGTCTACATTACGTTAGACCCTCAGTGCGCGGTTTCTAAAATACCAGGGTGCCCCGGGATCAAATATGAATATTGAAGGAGTCGATTCTTCGGGTCAAAAAAGACGCTTTTGTAGTATAAATTTTGTTTCCAAAAACGCTTTCCATGGGCGCCACGACTCCCCAAAATTGGAGAGAAAAAAATCGTCTTTTTAACACTGCGGCAATGTTTATCAACCAATATTAATGAACATTGGTTACTGGCAGTAATTTTTAGCCATCTTTTCATTTTTGACCTCTAAAAATGGTAAAATCAGTTTTGAGGGGGGTTTAGGGGGGGGGGGTGCCGAATCTAAAAGTGGCCAAAATTAATGTTCCTAGCGACAAAAATTGATTTTTGACGGCAACGCAAGATTCATAGCGTTGAAAAATATTGAGACAATGTCTCATATTGCCTTTTTTCGCTATAACTCATCGTTTTCGAGATAATAGGGACTAATCGGGAATGATAGGAGCTGATAATAGGGAGATAATGGGGCCCCCACGGAAAGAGTTTTCCGAAAAAAAGTTTTACCACAAAAACGTCTTCTTTTGACCCAAAGAATCGACTCCTTCAATATTCGTACTTAATCCTGGGACACCCTGTACATTATCTCTGAACATGACAAAGTTACTTTCTGCCGAGTCAGTCCAATTTTTCCAGCGGAGCGGGCAAGGACATAACGCAGGTGTTGCGGAAAAAGTGGCAAGGGGTCGCGCGATCGGGACCCGGGGACCAAATGCCCGGCCCGACCCTAGTGCCCCCCGGACCCGGGTAAAAGCGCAAGCAGGCGGGAGGTCGGTATCGCGGCGGGCCTTTGTTTCAATCATACATTCATCGTCGAGTGTTTTATCGGGCTCCTCCGAATTACGCGCGGGCCGGGAAATTCGCACGACTCATTTATTCACGGCGGCCGCCTTTGAGCTGCCGCGGAAAAACGGGGCGAGCTCCATTGAGCGCGGCTCGCGTTTCCTTTCAGACGCCCTCCCCGGGGCCGGGCACTCGTCGGTCCGCGGTCCGCACTTCAAAGAAAATTAGAGGCGGCCCGCCCGGGCCCGGAGTGCCCTGCCGTTCAACGCCGAATAAACAAATCATGAGCTGCATTGTTCGGATTCCGGGCGCCGCGACGTTCTTTTAGTCGACGGCTCGATGACAACCTCGTCGCTGAGTGGCCCTCGAGAGAACGGGGGACAGGACTCGGCTCCACGAGAAGGGGATGGGGCGGTATTATGGGGCCTCAAATGCTTCGTTCCTACCGTGCGTTTAGTTCTATTCTGTACTAGGGGGCTCTGTCCCCTGGCCGCTGCGCGCTCCCAAAGGTTTTCTCGCGGCTGGCAAAATCGTCGAAATAGCCCGTTGGCGGTTAATGCGCACACTGGAAAAACAACACATTGAATCTTGAGTCCAGACTTTTGAAAACATTGACAAGAAAAAATACTCTTGATTCAATCGGATTTTTGCTTGAATCAAAACGAAATCCGCTTAAATTAAGAGGCTTGGTTCTTGATTTAAGCTAGATTCTGATTAAATCAAGAGTACTTTTTCTTGTGGATGTTTTTAAGAGTCTGGACCCTAGATCCAATGTGTTTTTTTTTTCCCAGTGCAAATAATTTTAATTGAATAACAGCACTATGTTTCAAAGAAAAATTTCGCGTTAAAACAATATTCTTAATGAATCTCCTCACTCTGAATTTTGATTCCTTTTTTGGTAGTCGACCTTGACAGGGCCACATATAGTTGTTGGCTTATTTTTAGCGGCAAAACTTCATTTTTGCACATACTGCTCTCTTCGCTATCACGGCAGAGCTATATGCCTGGATACACGCTCAAATTTCCGTCAATTTCCGATCAAAATGATGACAAAAATGGCGGTCAAATTTTTGCAGGCCGCATAAACTTGATGGTAGATGGTGCGCACCAGTCACCATTTGATCGGAAATTAATGGAAATTTTAGCGTGTATCCAGGCCTTTAAGATTCTGAAGGGGCAGATACACGTGCGAGCTAGACGCGCGTCTTGAGCGGCGAGTAGGCCTTCGGCCGTGTTCGGCAATCTTCATAGCCAATCAGGTCGCAGCTCGCCACTCGTAACTTGCTCAAAGTAGGATCGGATCCTACTTTTCGGGTCAAGACGTGCGTGTAGCGCGCAGATGTATCTGGCTCTTTACGATGGATGATTTTCAAAGTTGTGGTTATTACCTTTGGGCGGATTGATGCGGAGGCTCGCGCGGTAGAGGGACTCCTCGTCGAGCCAGTCGCGGTTGCGGTGGACGGTGCGGGCGCTGAAGACGATGAGGACGATGTAGGCGAGGCCGCGGACGATGCGGCAGTTGCTGCGCCGCTCCAGGAGCCCGCAGCCGAGGGCCATCAGGAAGCAGAACCCCACGCTCGGCGTGAAGAGCACCCGCTCGGCCACGACGAAGCCCACGTAGAAGAAGAGGTTCGTCGCCGGGAGGAACGGAAGTGCCGTCAGCGCCAGGCACACCAGCACCGTCTGGTGGTGACCCAGCAAGCGCCCTCGATCTACCGCCAACGGCAGCGGCCGTCGCAGGAGTTTCCGGCTGCATCTGCACAAAGAGAGAGGGGAAAATCAGTGAAAACTACGAAAACTAGGAAAAACTACGAATTCATACTATACAAAACGTAAGTGAAAAATGGAATGAGTGCGCTGAGAAGAGAAGTTCAGTCCAGGGTGGCATGAAACGTAAGGAAGAAATGAAAGATTGGAAATTCCATTGAAATATTTCATGAAATTGCACGAAGCTGTGAAATATTTCATATTTTTCAGGGGCTAAAGTATGCAACCAGCACTAAAACACACAAAAATAGAATTAACTATTTTTACATTTCGCGCAACATGAAAAGCAACCGGTACTTTGCGATATCTTTCACAACTTAATCATGAAATTTTATGAAATATTTCACGTGAAATTTCAAGATTTTATTTTTCATGAAATTTTACCACCCTGGTTCAGTCATATAGACTGAATGCACGGTATTCAATACCGGCCGTACTGTTCGGTTCATGCGACCCTTTCTCTCGGTCCTGGGACTCGTATTCTCGGTTCATGCAACCGAGCTTTTTCGTTAGCGCTGTTCGGTTTGAATGCTCGGTTGCACGGACCGAGGATACGGTTCCCTGGACCGAGCGAGCGTTTACATGAACCGAACAATACGGCCGATATTGAACACCGTACATTCGGATCGTATGACCGAAGTTTTTTCCTCATTGCCGTTCTTGTGAGTTTATTCCTCTCAAGAAAATTATACATCTCGTTCAAAAATTAGGGTATAGTGGTAAAAATTGGACGTATATCTATCAAACGGAACTATGTGCATTAAGGCATGAGCCCTGAGACCCATAAGAATACACGCATAACAAGGCTCACGTCATAATGCACATAGTTCCGTTTGATACAAATACGTCCAATTGTGCTTTCAGCATGTACAAAATGCAAATAATCTCCCTCTGGTAAAACAACGTAAGCGTAATTTATGAGCGTAAAAAACGATCATTACCCATTCACAAATTCTTAATGTCGATCGTGAGGGTCAAGAGGGTCAAACATCATTTCAATAATAATTGGTCAGTGAAATAAAAGGGAAGAGGGAGAAAAAAAGCGTGGGCGGAACTATTAGGATTTTTTTGTAGGAAGCCGAGAAGGGTCTCTGATCAAAGGGGGTTTGGGGAGTACAGAAGACAGTCTACCAAAGGAGTCTGAAGGGACTTCTCCGGCTCCAAGAGAGGGGCGGGAGCTAGAGGAGACATTCCACTTCAAAGGGGACGGGAGGTCCTCTGAGCTATTTTTACTGAAAAATTGATTGAAACTCGATCTCAGAGATGAAAATATGCCTTACGCCCCCCCCCCCCCCTAAAAAATCCTCACAATTTCTGGAGAAGGCCACACAGATTTTCGGGTCTTTCGGGTCGAGACAGTCGGGTTTTTTCGCCCCCCCCCCCCCTCTCTCTTCTAATTCCGCCCATGGAGCTAGGCAGTATTACTGCCTGGAATAAGAAACTAAAATTACCTGCACTTGGTGGACTTGCGGCTGGCGCACGCACACAGCTCCCGCATGTTGTGGTGGGTGCGGAGATGCTTACAGGTCTTGCACTCGACGCGTGTGACGCTGTAGGCGCATTTCCGGTCCGGGGGTGGGCACTTGCGGTCGTGCTCGAGGAGAATCCCGCGGTAGGAGTTGTGGGCGAGCTTGTAGAGGGCCAGGTAGAAGAGGAGGGAGAAGAGGTTGCGGCGGTCGAGGAGGCTGTGGATGCGCGGGACGGCGTCCATGGACCAGTCGAAGGAGAGCTGGAGCGGGAGGAGGAGGAGGGAGAGGTTGAAGACGGGCAGGTAGAGGAAGGTGGCCGTGCGGACGAAGAGGGAGGCCGACTTGGCGGTCGGGTTGTCGGCCGTCGCGAACGTCGGCGCCGTCGAGCCCATCATGTACCCCCGGAAGAGGAGCAGCAGGATCCCCGAGCAGCCCATCACCATCAGGCTTCGCTTCATCGTCGGGTCCTGCAACAGAAAAAAAAAAAAAAGTTCTATTAGCTGAAACCCAAATGGACGTATTTCTACCAAACAGACCTATATGGAAGTGAGAAATATGGGGTGTGCTCGTTAGTTCTCTTGCGTAAGAGTGAATGAGAATAATAAAGCGCCAGTGACGTCAGCGGCAATGAGGGAGCGGGAGCGGAACGAGGGCAACGTCGTCGGGACGCTTTAACTCATGAGCCCTGTCCACAACGCTTTCTTGCCCTGCCCGCGGCTCATGACTCCCGCATCCAGTTGACACATAGGTCTGTTTGATAGAATGCAATATCCCGCTTTTCCAATTCTTCAAAAGGAACCACGCCCACTTTTACATTGCTTCTTATCCAGATTTATAGAGCACACCCCATCTTTCTCACCTCCACATAGGTCTGTTTGGTAGAAATACGTCCAAATAACACAGCGTAACGAAAATGGATTGCATTTTGCAAAAAGGAGCCACAAGCATTGCAATGATGCTAAGATTGTGTAACTTCATCTTTTGCAATAAAATTGCGGAAATCGCGAAAAACTGTGAAATTTAGATGGTAATTTGTGTCTTAAATTTACAGTTTTTAGCGAGTAAAATAGAAACTATGAACGGATAATCGGGGGTTTCCTTCAAGACAAAAGAAGTTGCACAATCTTAGCAACATTGCAATGCTAGTGGTTCCTTTTTGCAAAATGCAATCCAAATCATCTCTATTCTAATAAAATAATTTTTGAGACGCTCGATGGACGGGGTGAGGAAGGGGAGTAAGACGGTCGATGGGCTGGAGTTCAAATTCCGTAAAAGGAAAAATTCTAGTAAAATCATTTTTAAGACGTCCGATGGACGGGGTGAGGAAGGGGAGTAAGAAGAGTGAAAAGCGGCCTTTGAGGGCGCACAGCACTCTAGGGGTTGGGCCGCGTAGTGGTCAAAAGGCAGAGCCCCCTAGTATTGAAATAAAATTGCGATTTACGGCAATGAAATTGCAATATTTTTACATCATTTGGTCATCAAATGCCAATTTTAAACGAAATGAGCTCCGTGTGCCAGAAAGATAGGCAACGTGCAATACAATGATGAATTGTTACTTATTTCAATTCTATTGCAACAAATTTCAATGAGGAGTGCTCCTTTGATTAGCAGATAGGCAAGATACACAACGCTCCGATGAAATAGCATTAACTATACCATGTAATGGGTCAGTTGCGCTGGTCACAGAATTGTGTTTTGATGCTTGATTCTAGTAGATTAGCTAAAAATACCTACTAAAAGCTGTCAAAATCGCAACTTTCTACGTTCAATATTCACCCTTAAGCAACCCTAACATGATCACTTGCTTTTTGCCGTATTTTAAAAAAATGAGTGAAATGAATGCAGAACAAGTTGGTTTTTGCAATCGCTAGCTATAGCAATATTCGTCATGGGAACTTTTGCTTCTGGGATATGAAAATGTTAAGGTACAGTTCGTTTGTAGTATTTTCAGGATTGGAGGGGCTATGTAATTTTGTGTCGACATCTCTTTTTTAACATTTTTAATTTTTTTTCTTTGCATACAAGAAAGCTGTTATATTTACCAATTATTTATTTTCGTTGGATTATGTATGGTTTTCGGAAGTTAACGCATTTAACTTTCAGTTTCGTTTTTTCGGCGTAAAGTATGATATTTTTACTCTACGCATATGCCCGAATACGCATCATATGTGACCTATGTGCTTCCTAAGTTGCCATTTTTTTCATTCAAATAGATGTAACTGAAATGTTAGATGTGGACTACCTATACTACTTTCATATCATTGCTTTATTTATTTATTTACTTTTTGCGTAGGTATAAATTGTTATTTTTTGCTGAATTTTGGAGAAAATATTGCTTTAAGAACGTGGAATGTAAATTAATTTTATTGAAAAAAGAAAATACCATCATTAATTTGGGCGAACAGAGAAAATATACATCAATATTTGGGTCAACATCTCCCTGATTATATAAAGGATGAATATATTAGTATTTCTGTATCAAAAAACTTAGCTTTTGTCTTCAGAGATACAATGATTCTAGTCCCAGTCAATTTGTTGTATTGAAAAAACAAAAAAAACAAAAAATAAATAAAAAAAAAAAAACAACTGAAATGTTAGACATACTATTTTCATGTCTTTCTATTTGTATCAATAGGTACAATAGGTACCAACGAACAGAAAACTGATGGCGAAAAATAGCCAATGAAAACCTCCCAAAAAAAAGAATTTGCCTAAAAACGGAACTTCGTGGTTCTGCGCAGATTTACCAGTCAGACACGACATCTCAAGGTGGAAAAAAACTCGCTGAAAGCGAATTTTAGAAATCAACACAACTTGACGTAGAGACATGATTGGCTAAAAAATACAACGGTTTTTGATACATCGGAAAATCAACCAAAAATCGGAGACTGGGCGAAACGCTCAAGGTCGCAGAGGTATAGGGAATCCCATAGCGAAAGCAACGGAACGATTGTAATATCATGGGGAACTCCGTTCCCATGACAATTATTACTTTTTCCAGAGAAGGTGCAACAATCGAAATCGATTGATTGCAATTTCCGCGTGAAAACAGCGAGACTGAGTCACGAGACTCCTCTCGCGAACAAACAACGGACGCGGGAAAGCTACGGATAATTGATTCCTGCTGCCTTTGTCCGCGACAAGTGTGATATCAACGTCCCGATGTCGGAGGCGGGGGCAAAATTGCCGGTTCGAGCTGAAAAAAAAAATCGCTCACATTGATGGGAAGGTGGGAGAATAAACACCAGCAGTCGTCATGTCACCACTCATCATACGCATTTTCCACTGAATTGAAACGGATCGAAACAGCAATATTATGAAAATGCCTCATTTTTCGCTAGCGCTGAGTATGAATCTATGTGAGGACTTATATGTAACAATGGCGGATGTGAAAAATTACCTTTTCGAAACACATTCAAATAACTGTTTTGGCATCGAGAAAATTTTGAGAAAATACTTGAGATGTGAGCATCGAGATCTGTAAATCATGTCAGAGGCAAAAATATTAAATTTTTGTGTGACCAAAACAGTTTTTAAGCGTGTTTCGAAAGGGTAATTTTTTACATCCGCCATTGTTACAGATAAGGCCTCATATATGTAGTAGGCAGTTATCAAATCAGGCATTTCATCAAATGCCAAGGCAGACAGTCAAATTTTGACAGTATATGAAATTTCCTAAATTCAGGACGAAAAGGTCACGAGTTTTCAATATTTTGGATAAAATGACTAAGCAAATGTGCAAGCTCTCATTGTTCTTTACTTTTCAGATGCTCTTCACATACGTATATGTTAAAATTGTAGAAATTCTGCTTCTTATGACATGCTCCAAATTTTAAGATAAATGTTCGTTTAGGAGCTAAAACCCGTTTAAAATACTATTTTATGATGCACATTTTTACAGAGAATTCTTCCAGACAAGATCGATAAATTATTCTGTCTAAAATTAGCAAAAGAATAAGAATTTAAATCTCGGTAAGAATATTCGACTAATTGCCTAGGCATTTGACTTCATGCCTGATTTTACTCTTTGCCTGCAACATAAATACCACTTTTCCGGGATATAGGACTGAAATGACCGATTTAACATCATGAGAAAGGGAGGAGGGTATTTGTGTCTTTGCATAACATGACGATCGCCCGCATTCCCGTCTTCTAACCGCGGACGATGGCGATTCGCGTAGGTTATTAAGAATGTTTTTCCTCCATTTAACTCCATTATGAATGATCGACTTCAAGTGAGGCCCCTTGCCTCGATATAAATCGATTGTTTTACGTGCATTTAATTGGACAAAGTGCATGGTTGCTAACTTGCAATTGTCGCTCTCAGATGACGCCGTCGCTTGTTTGTGTTATTGTTTTTCGTGACAACTTGCCGTTACCTCCACTCCTCCAGACCGCACAGGTGAAATTTTTGAATCAACGAGTCAGATGGATCACATTTTGCAAGAAGAAACCAAATTCGCTCATAGAAATAGGGATCTAAGTGAGAGCGAGAATCTTTGGTTATAATATCTTCTTTCCCGAAAGAGTTTAACACGGTGACACTCACACTTACGCACTTACACACGATGGCCACTCACACTTTGAATAGCCAACCGGAGCATTTCTGGGAACTTCTCAAATAATTCTCGAGTATTTTCCTGTTCTCGATCCTGGCACAAGATTTTACTGGGAAACTTTAAGCTCTCGGAGGAACGAACGAGACCTGTTTGTTGCGTGCTACAAATATTTTTCGTCTTTCGTTTTGATCAAAGAAAACATGAGATTTTCGCCATTTTTCTGTAGGGCGCATAGAGGTGAGAAAATTCTGGAAATTTTATTTCGGAAAAATCATGACCGTTTTAGTTCCCTTCGGTGTCATAAGGGTGCCCAGGCGTAGAACGACGTTTCTATATTCGCCCCTCGTAGGCCCCAAACATGGAAAACTAAAACCTACATTTTACTTGCACATGACTTTCTTCAAAAACCGAGTTTTTTGAGCAGTAACTTTCAAAGCACCATAAAACCACTGTATATTATGAGAAACTAGGAGCTGGATTTACGAACGAATAAAAGGCCCCACTTTGCGGCGACGAGAGCCAACCATTAAGTACCCGGCCGCGTCAGTTCTGCGGTGCGGAGGGTGGAGAAAAATTAGTTAATTATTTATACTACAACCTCGATAAGAGAGATTGCGCTTATCTACAATCAAGCCGTTGAAATTCTCAACACGGCGGAATGACGGTGAAAATACCGCAAATAACTCTCATGCATCGTTAGTTCATTACACTTAAGTGCAGCCTTTAGCTTTATGTTCCTCAGCTTGCGAATAAATACTTTGTGACAGGAATCTGAAAATAGCTCACAGGTTCCTTTCCGATTCTCACACAATATCCATTCCAACCCGACAAACATTCACTCTTGAAATCAATTGGAATTCTTAAAAAGGAGGTAAATTTTACGTGCAAAGACTTTTCATGCCCTGGTAAAAATTGGCGATACGAGCTGCGTTTCAAAATACCATAGGAATTCTTATAGCCGGCTAAAGAAGGCTACAGAAAATCATATAGCTGGCTGTAGAATGAGGAGAAAATCATACGGCCGGGCTATACGAAGCGATAAAAAATTATGCAGCCGGGCTACAGTTCCTACAGCCGGGCTTAATACTTTATCGCCTGGCTGTTGCTTTTTCGCCATCGATTATAAAAGGCTATAAGAAATTGTGTAGAAGTTCGTGTGCTTTGGAAATCATTAAGTTTGATACGGAACCACCTTAATATTTACAAAACGCACGTTATATTTTCCTTCAATACGTATATTTTTTCATCAATTAAAACGAGAATAATCCATACAGGATGTGCAAACATTTCAAAATCATGAGTTGAATAACGTTGGCTCCGCCAGATTAAATATTAGAACCTAACACAAAGCGGAGCGGCGACGCACTGGCGCCTACAAACCTAACGGGGATACTTCACGCGTTGCGCAACGCGTGAAGTATCCCCGTTAGGTTTGTAGGCGCCAATGTGCGTTCCGCGCTGGCTGTCTGCCTACCGCACCGCAGCGTGCACGGCGCTTGAAGCAACTATTTCACACCAGAGGTATTGCACAGTATCATACGAAACTGAAGACGCTCTAATATATTAGGAATGACAGGCGTAATTAGTGACGTTTAGCATACACTTTATCGCCTGGCTGTGAGTTGCTTAATCGCCATCGGCTATAAAAGGCTATAAGAAATTGTGTAGGCGGCTATAGAAGCTATTGGAAACCTTACAGCCGGCCGTAGGTCTATGGTATTTAGGAACACAGATTCTACTGCCAATTTTTACCAGGGTGCTTACAAATTAGGACTAAAAAATCCTTACATTCCGCGTTTCTTCGTAAATAATAGCTACATCTTACGACATATTTTTTCATAATTTTAAGTTTGTTTTCGTCTGATGACGCGGCTTGTAATTGGCAATAAAATTCAAGAAATTTTCTTGAAAAAATCCTTCCAACTGACATTAAATTCAAGTAATAATCAACCAAATTATACACAAATTGAAAAGGATACAATGTTTAATTGGAACTTTGCGATAAATTACGTAAATTGTGTGTTAAATATGGTGAGAGAAGGGTCTCCTAAATCTTAAATTTGCATGAATTTTTACCGATATGTTCACCTCCTCTTGAAAGTCACTTTCCCAAACTTATTTTGGGTGTTATTTTCTCTTAGAGGGTGTTTTTTTTCTTCCATTTCAATTTATTTTCATGTGGTCACTTCCGTGAGGAAAAGGCAAACCCTTCTTGGAAAAACTTTAATCCCTCAAAAAAGCCGACTTTAATACGACATCAAATTGTTGAATATGGATTGTAGAGATATATGTATTGGAAAATGTAGGCGAATATCCTGGAAACAGAGGTTGCTCGATGACATGAATTCATAGATCACGATAATTGAAGACCAGCGGTATAGAAGCACACTTTAGTGCAAGTTCTCGTCCGTAAATCGCTTGGATTCACCATGTTTCTGGGATACAACTATTGCAGCTTCCGAGTAGCCCTCTTTGCCTACTCTACGAGATGAAGGCGCACTGGCCGGCGATTAGAAATTTTGAATTGACCGTTCGGCTCTACAACGTGTGCGTTTCTTCGTAAAGTGCGTTTAAATTACACGGGCGGAGAGGAAAAGTGGCCAATGATGATGAGATTCCATACACCGAGTATTTTGGGAAGCAAAAGCCTCGATATCGAAAGTAGCAACTAGGGTTTTAGCCACCTACATTTTTTTCGATGCTCCATAGTCTGCAACCATCGGAACACGAGTCAATCGGCCAGGTGACATGGTTGCATAGAGGAAAAAAAGGAGGTGTTTGCATTTCGGGCATCTTGGAATTTTTTAATGACGTAGGTCGGTACAGCGACGTTTATCATCGATTTTCTTGGAAATGGTGTAATTTATGGAAAAAAGTCATTCTATAAAAAGTGCTTGAAATTTTATCATGAGTTGATTTAAGCAAAAAAATGGGACATTATGGTCCGTTTTTCATACTTCGAATTCCGGATTTCGCTGGCCAAGTTGTACCGACCTACGTCATATGGTAAACAAACCTCAAGACGCAAACACCTCCTTTTTTTTCTCTATGACATGGTTGATTCATTCTAATCGCTGTATCAAGAGACGTGAATTGGTGAAAATAGCAAAACTGACCTATCTCGGAAGCTACGACGAAAACACTTTAATCAAAATTTTCAGCACTTCCATTGCGAAAGGAAAACCCTGGCTAAAGCTAATAAAGGTCCACGTGATGGAGGCAGGGCATGAAGGTGCTGCAATGCCGTCCTACGCGATGAGTTTTGCTGCACAATGGTGGTTTCGGGGAGGGGGAGGGGCTGCCCATGGAAAAGAGAGAAGTGTGGGGGAAAATGGGGGGGGGGGGAGAACATCGCAATGAGCCGAGACTGGGAGACCAGACCGTGTTTGTTAACGTTGCCTCTCTTCCTGTGAAAATGTGAAATTCCCACGTTCATCCTTGCTGGGAAGTTGAGAAGAGTTGGGGTTGCGGCAACACCTGTTTTTGGAGAGGGAATCGATACGCGCAACAAGGCGTTGGACCTGAGACCCGAGTCGCTATATTGTTTACGACCACTCGCATCTTCCCTCGCCATGTTGCCGCCTGAAAAGCGCTTAATTAAAGCTTTTCAACTTCGAGTCTCATTGATAATGAAGCTCCTGTGAGAGTCAAGAAAATTCCGATTTAGTGTCTGTCCTTCGGTAAACTTTTAGCAGAGGTACAATGATTTTGCCTGAGGTCAACTTCTCAATTTAAAAAGAGAGAGAGAGAGAGAAAAAAAAAAAAAAAAAAAAAAAAAAAAAAACAACTTTAGAAGTCATATGGCCCAAAAGAAGGTCATTACGTCAGTAAGGGTAAGTCCACTAACACATCCAGTTTAATTATGCACGCAAAAATATGGCTGACTACATTACCAGACTGCCGTTCTGTAAATAGAATTCGAATGTCAAAAAAGAGAGGAGGTAGAAGAATAATTTAAAACTTAAAGTTAAGGCACCGCTTGCTCATGCAGCTATACATCTGATTGAAATCAGAAAGCGCCCCCTATCGACTGAGCGCTTGAATAAGTTTCATCACACGAATTGGACGTTCGATCCTACGAACCGAAATTCCGTTTTCCGAACCAAACTGTTCGGTCGATAGGCAATATAACATGCCCCGGCTCAAATATCGAATTTTTTTTCCGGTGTACCATTTTTTTTGGCGGGATTCGTCGGAGGTGATCAGTAAGCTAAGGGGGAGGAACGAGTTACATACATTAGAGGTTACTCCTCGGTCTCCTGCGGGTTGATTGTTGAATCGTTATCGAATGAATTTAATCGATAAATCGATAAATTGCATTGCAGAGATAGGGGTTTATCGATCGAGGTTGTTCGATAACGATTCTAAAATCGACCCATTGGATGGTTAACATGCGATCTGCTACTTATCTCCTCCGATCATCCGCCAAGTTAACGGCACGGAATCGCGGCGCGGCGCACAATGGAACCAGTCGATGAAAGAAGTCGGACAAAATGTAGAAACTTTAAAAGCTTTGGAACGATTCTAGGGAAAGTGTCCAATTTCAGTCACGAACGTTTTATTTGTAAATGTGTAAGAAAAACCCGCACATTTCACTTATTTTCAAGGAAAATAAATGTTTTAAACGAATTATCAAAGTTAAAATTGTATAAGTCCATGTATTTAGCTTCATTTCCAGCCCCTACTGCTTAGAACGTCACGACTGTCACTGTCATGATTGGTAGGTTGGAATGTTTACAGCCTGATAAGTTTTGTTTGGTCTTATAAATTTTCCTGATTTTTGTACTAATTTCATCAAAAATATTTGTACTTGAAGAAAAGATATATTTGATTTTAAAAAAAAATGCATCTTTCACCCGAAATATCTGGGAAATATACTGTCATTATGTTTCGACGTCACGACCGTCACAGGTTAATTTTTCCAGCCTGAATGCCACAGAATTAGGAAAACAAACCTTCGATCCAAAATAATCAAGTTGACTTTGTAGTTTTTTGGAGGTCAAATTGGACAGTTTTTCGTAGACTTGCCCTTATAACTCCGGAAATGCCAAATGTTGAGGTTTTAAAAATGGTTTCATTGGTTTTCTCTCGTCAACAAACCGCTTTAAATTTATAATCTAAAAAAATAAACATCAGAATTTGTAGTCATGGTCCAAACATTTATGTTCGACCCTTTCATAGACACGATCCACTGTGCGTCGTTTCGAATACCTTCCCGACAGGGATCCGGTTGATGGATGTACTCTTGTTTTTGATCGGAGGGGGTTCGGGTGGATTGTGGCTGATGGAACTGAAATGACGCATGAAAAGCGAAAAGATTCCGGCCGGAAATATGCAGCCCGGATGAAAAGAGAACCACGCTGTTTCTACGAAAATCCATTCCCGATTCCTCCGCTTTTTATTTTATTTCGATTCCTACGGATTGATTTTGATACTTTAATATTCTTTATAGAGATTTTAAAATTTTTCCAGAATACTTCAGAAGGAACGAAAAAAATCTCAGAAAAATTGCGTTAAAAAACGATGATCAGTTGGACGGACATTATCGAAATCAGCCTCATTACACCAGACGATGCCAAACATCATCTGAGAGGCTTGAAGGACAACGCGCATGAGTGCAGTTTTTGCTATTTCGAGAAATACGTGTTTAAAGTTCCGAAATTACACGGATCCTTATGGCGAAAAGAAAGTTCAAACTGACTTTTTGATGCTTGAAAGTTGGAGCTTGAGAGCGATTTTTTCACAGAATATGCATTAAGACTATTTTTTCTTTAAATTAATATCACAATGTTTTCAAAAACAGCATTTATGCACCTTGTTCTCCAAGCTCCTCATCTCATGATTTATTCATTTTTTTTTCAACAACACAATACCTCAGAAAAATTCTGCATAAACTTAGAGAAAATCCACAGAAAATTTCACGGCGTTTTCTTGTTTATCGTTCATATAAACTAAATGTACGGTGCTCAATTTCGGCCGTACTGTTCGGTTCATGCGACCCTTTCTCTCGGTCTTGGGACTCGTATTCTCGGTTCATGCAACCGAGCATTCAAACCGAACAGAACTTACGAAAAAGCTCGGTTCATGCAACCGAGCTTTTTCGTTAGTTCTGTTCGGTTTGAATGCTCGGTTGCATGAACCGAGGTATACCGAGAGAGCGGTTACATGAACCGAACAATACTGCCGATATTGAACACCGTGCATTCGGATCGTATGACCGGAGTTTTTTTCTCAGCCAATTTGCCATGCCAAAATGGCTTTACGAGAAAAGCACGTTCAAAGTTTCTAATTGCCGTTCCTGTGTGTTCATTCTTCCCAAGAAAATTATAACTCTTGTTCGAAAATTAAGGTATAGTCGTAAAAATTGTGCTTTCAGCATTTACATATAGTGCAAAGAATCTACCTCTGGAAAAACAACGTAAGCGTTATTTATGAGCATAAAAAACGATCATTACCCATTCACAAATTCTTAATGTCCATCGTGTTGTATACGTGAAACTTTGATTAAGAAACATGATTGTCAAAAGATCTATGGTACTCAAGAAAGTCAAATATCATTTCAATAATTGGTTAGTGAGATAAAAGGGAAGAGGGAGAAAAAAAGCGTGGGCGGAACTAGGATTTTTTTGTAGGAAGCCGAGAGGGGCCTCTGATCAAAAGTGGTTTGGGGAGTACAGAAGACAATCTACCAAAGGAGTCTGAAGGGACTTCTCCGGCTCCAAGAAAGGGGCGGGGGCAGGAGGAGACATTCCAGTTCAAAGGGGATGGGAGGTCCTCTGAGCTATTTTCACCGAAAAATTTATTGAAACTCGATCTCAGAGATGGAAAATATGCCTAACGCCCCCCCCCCCCCCAAAAAAAAAAAAATCCTCACAATTTCTGGAGAGGCCACACAGATTTTCGGGTCTTTTTGGTCGAAACAGTCGGGTTTTTTCGCCCCTCTCTCTTTCTAGTTCTCCCCATGGGGCTCGGCAGGATTATTGCCCTGAATGAAAAAAAAAACCAAAATTACCTGCACTTGGTGGATTTGCGGCTGGCGCACGCACACAGCTCCCGCATGTTGTGGTGGGTGCGGAGATGCTTACAGGTCTTGCACTCGACGCGTGTGACGCTGTAGGCGCACTTCCGGTCCGGGGGTGGGCATTTGCGGTCCTGCTCGAGGAGGATCCCGCGGTAGGAGTTGTGGGCGAGCTTGTAGAGGGCCAGGTAGAAGAGGAGGGAGAAGAGGTTGCGGCGGTCGAGGAGGCCGTGGATGCGCGGGACGGCGTCCATGGACCAGTCGAAGGAGAGCTGGAGCGGGAGGAGGAGGAGGGAGAGGTTGAAGACGGGCAGGTAGAGGAAGGTGGCCGTGCGGACGAAGAGGGAGGCCGACTTGGCGGTCGGGTTGTCGGCCGTCGCGAACGTCGGCGCCGTCGAGCCCATCATGTACCCCCGGAAGAGGAGCAGCAGGATCCCCGAGCAGCCCATCACCATCAGGCTTCGGTTCATCGTCGGGTCCTGCAACAAAAAAAAGGTCTATTAGCTGAAACCCAAAGAGCACAGTGTAACGAAAATATTGAGATAAAATTGCGATTTATGTCAATGAAATTGCAACATTTTTACGACATTTGGCCATTAGATGTCAATTGTAAACAAAATGAGCTCCGTGCACTGGAAAAAAACACATTGGATCTGAGTCCAGACTCCTAAAAACATCGACAAGAGAAAATACTCTTGATTCAATCAGATTTAAGCTTAAATCAAGAACCAAGCCTCTTAATTTAAGCGGATTTCCTTTTGATTTAAGCTTAAATCTGATTGAATCAAGAGTATTTTTTCTTGTCAATGTTTTCAAGAATCTGGACTCTAGATCCAAAGTGGTTTTTTTTCCATTGAACCATGAAAAACTCACAGACGGTTGAAGATGTTATGTTGTTAGGCGTGCCCGTTAATGCGATTCCGATCTCAATTTAAAGAGCACTCTCATTTGTTTTAGCCTGGTTTTACTATTATTTTAAATTTATTTTAACCCTAATTGTTATTTTAGACTCTTTGAAACACTAATTGAAGTTACTCATAGTTTTGCCTTCAACGTATGCAGCTCAATCAGCACTCTCAACCCTCCAAGATTACTATCCGCAGGTCGCGGTCGGACAAATATAAAACGCCTTCAATTGCGTGTGATACTGTGCAACACACCAAAGTTGATATATTTGTATTCTTAGGTTGGAACCTAACTCGGGTAAATTCCTCCACGGAATGAGGCATGTAAACCTGTTAACTGCTGTTTTTCAAGTTATCTACCATACTTTACGTTCATTGCTGTCCGTGACAACTAAAATACGAGTTTTTTTTTCCAGTGTGTGTCAGAAAAGTAGGCAATATGCAATACAATGAAAAATTGCTACTTATTCCTTTTATTCCAATAAATTTCAATAAAGAGTGTCCTTCGATCAGTAAATAAGTAACATACACAACGCTCCGATGAAATAGCAATAACTTTACAATGAAATTGTAATTGATTGCAATTTGTGCTACTTGTGTACCCATGCAAAAACAGTTAAATATGATGGCAGAACTTAATTTTCCTTATCTGTGCGAGGAAAATTCTGCGAAAACTTCGAGGAATTATGTTGATTTGTTCTCCTTTGAAAAAAAAAAAAAAATGGGAGCGGAGGTTTCCATGCACCGCAAACGAGATACAGGGTTGCTAACAATTACCCCGTCGCTACATAATTATAATGTGTGGATAGTGTGCAACAACCACTCTTTTAATATTTTGTTACTTGAACATTCATTATCAAAGGAGCAAAAATATCCATTTGCGCGAAATTGAGTATTAGGTTTTATTACACGCATCTGATACATTACATATGGAGATAAAGCAGACAGTGCTTAAAGAAAGGGAACTGAGTGTTCTGGGAGGCCAATGGCCTACTTATAGGTGGATACGATCACAAATTCACGACTGTAACAGAGACTCCATTGTTTCACATTACCGCAATCCCCAGCAGTTGCATGCGATGCACGGTGCGGTGGCGTTTGCGGACGTGGCGTTTGCGGATTCTAAGAATCGGGTGGCGTTTGCGGATTCTCATATTTTGACGGTGGCGATTGCGGACAGGCGGAACAGGGCCGGTGGACTTTGCGGACCAGAGAATTTCGGCGGTGGCGATTGCGGACGGAGGGGTAGGCACCTACATATGCTGCCCCCCACCCCTGCGCTGTATATTAAAGAGAAAAATTACCGGAGAGGCTCTGGATTCCTTTTCGTGGATGTAGAATGAAAAAAATATTAGAATTAAACATTAGTATTATATTAGTATAAAAACATATGAGCAGTGAACATACCGTACATTTGTTTTAAAAAAAGGCACATCAGAAATTGCAAGAGACTGAAAAATCGTCAGTTTCAGTCCAATTTTAGGATGAAAAACATGTTGTAAATTCTAGTCCAATATTACTGAGACTCAAAAAATTACATACGAAAAATGAAAACACATTTTAATTGTTTGACTTTCAGTAACTTTGGACTAGAATTTACAACATGTTTTTCATCCTAAAAATGGACTGAAACTGACGATTTTTCAGTTTCTTGCAATTTCTGATATGCCTTTTTTTTTTAAAAATTTACGGTATGTTCACTGCTCATATGTTTTTATACTAATATAATACTAATGTTTAATACTAATATTTTTTTCATTCTACATCCTTGAAAAGGAATTTAGAGCCTCTCCGGTAATTTTTCTCTTTAATATACAGCGCAGGGGTGGGGGGCAGCATATGTAGGTGCCTACCCCTCCGTCCGCAATCGCCACCGCCGAAATTCTCTGGTCCGCAAAGGCCACCGGCCCTGTTCCGCCTGTCCGCAATCGCCACCGTCAAAATATGAGAATCCGCAAACGCCACCCGATTCTTAGAATCCGCAAACGCCACCGCACCGCGATGCACGGCTTGCTCCGCACGAAAAACCGAAACGCCGTCTATTTTTCGAGTATGCAACCAGGACATCCCTCAAGCGCGAATAATTGCATCCAATGGAATTACAGATATGCATTCCGTTCCTACCACGTTCGTTAACAGAGGCGCAAAATGCGCAAAGTCGTAGCGAAGAGGAAAATTGACTGTCAGAAACAACAAGGAATCGGTTCCTTGCAGCACTCAATAATGAGACAATTAAACTCATCATGCACTTGGTCCTTCTTCATTTATTAGGTTTCACCCTTAAGCGACCCCAGAAGATGAATCGCGCATGATCACTTGCTATTTGGCGTATTTTAAAACACGATTGAAATAAAAAAAAGAATTATTACTTTTTCCAGAGAAGGTGCAACAATCGAAATCGATTGATTGCAATTTCCGCGTGAAAACAGCGAGACCGAGTCACGAGACTCCTCTCGCGAACAAACAACGGACGCGGGAAAGCTACGGATAATTGATTCCTGCTGCCTTTGTCCGCGACAAGTGTGATATCAACGTCCCGATGTCGGAGGCGGGGGCAAAATTGCCGGTTCGAGCTAAAAAAAAAAAAAAAAAAAAAAAAAAAAAAATAGCTCACATTGATGGGAAGGTGGGAGAATAAACACTAGCAGTTGTCATGTCACCACTCGTCATACGCATTTTCCACTGCATTGAAACGGATCGAAACAGCAAATTTATGAAAATGCCTCATTTTTCGCTAGCGCTGAGTATGAATCTATATGTAACAATGGCGGTTGTGAAAAATTACCTTTTCGAAACACACTCAAAAAACTGTTTTGGCATCGAGAAAATTTTGAGAAAATACTTGAGATGTGATCTTCGAGATCTGTACATTATGCCAGAGCTAAACATATTAAATTTTTGTGTGAACAAAACAGTTTTTTAAGCGTGTTTCGAAAAGGTAATTTTTCACATCCGCCATTGTTACATAAAATCAAATCAGGCATTTCAAATGCCTGGGCAGATAGCCTTTTGATAGTATATGAAATTTCCTAAATTTAGGACGAAAAAGGTCACGAGTTTTCAATATTTTGGAAAAAATGACTCAGCAAATGTGCGAGCTCTCATTGTTCTTTACTTTTCAGATGCTCTTCACATACTTAAATGTTAAAATTATTGTAGAAATTCCGCTTTTTACGACATGCTTCAAATTTTAAGATAAATGTTCGTTTTGGAGCTAAATCCCGTTTAAAATACTATCTTATGATGCACATTTTTACAGAGAATTCTTCCAGAAATGACCGATTTAGCATCATGAGAAAGGGAGGAGGGTATTTGTGTCTTTGCATAACATGACGATCGCCCATTCCCGTCTCCTAACCGCGGGCGATGGCGATTCGCGTAGGTTATTAAGAATCTTTTTCCTCCATTTAAATCCATTATGAATGATCGACTTCAAGCGAGGCCCCTTGCCTCGATATAAATCGATTGTTTTACGTGCATTTAATTGGGCAAAGTGCATAGTTGCTAACTTGCAATTGTCGCTCTCAGATGACGCCGTCGCTTGTTTGTGTTATTGTTTTTCGTGACAACTTGCCGTTACCTCCACTCCTTCAGACCGCACAGGTGAAATTTTTGAATCAATGAGTCAGATGGATCACATTTTGCAAGAAAAAACCAAATTTGCTCATAGAAATAGCGATCTGAGTGAGAGCGAGAATCTTTGGTTATAATATCTACTTTTCCGAAAGAGTTGAACACGGTGACACTCACACTTACGCACTTACACACGATGGCCACTCACACTTTGAATAGCCAACCGGAGCATTTCTAGGAACTTCTCAAATAATTCTCGAGTATTTTCCTGTTCTCGGTCCTGGCACAAGATTTTACTGGAAAACTTTAAGCTCTCGGAGGAACGAACGAGACCTGTTTGTTACGTGCTACAAATATTTTTTGTTTCGGTGAAAGAAAACATGAGATTTTCGCCATTTTTCTGTAGGGAATAGAAGTGAGAAAATTCTGGAAATTTTAATTTGGAAAAATCACGACTGTTTTAGTTCCCTTCGGTGTCATAAAGGTGCCCAGGCGTAGAACAACGTTTTTATATTCGCCACTCTTAGGCCCCAAACATGGAAAACTAATACAGTCGGCCCCGCTTAATTGGAACACATCCGTCCCGGGCGGTTTTGTCCCGATTAAGCGGGTGTCCCGATAAAACGAAGTTTTCCCAAAAACATCGAAAATAGCGAGAAAATGGTCAATTTTTTTTAAGTAACGAAAAACAGCGTTTTCCTGTTTCGTTGTTCCTATATTTTATCGAGAATTTCAACTTTTTGTTCGATCGTCAAGTCTTTCCGCGGCAGTTTCACCCGACGATGCAACACACGCACGCAAGACTTAAAAAAAAGCGATGCAACAACACGTTTTGAACGTTTTTCCGGCTGAAAACTGTCCCGATTTACCGGGTTTTTGTCCCAATAAAGCGGGTTTTTTTTTACATTGGTAGTATATAAAAGATTCCGTACCGAGCGATTTTGTCCCAATAAAGCGGTTGTCCCGATTAACCAGTGTGCCAATTAAGCGGAGCCGACTGTACCTACATTTTACTTGCATATGATTTTCTTCAAAAACTGAGTTTTTTGAGCAGTAACTTTCAAAGCACCATAAAACCACTGAGTATATTATGAGAAACTAGGAGCTGGATTTACGAACGAATAAAAGGCCCCACTTTGCGGCGACGAGAGCCAACCATTAAGTACCCGGCCGCGTCAGTTCTGCGGTGCGGAGGGTGGAGAAAAATTAGTTAATTATTTATACTACAACCTCGATAAGAGAGATTGCGCTTATCTACAATCAAGCCGTTGAAATTCTCAACACGGCGGAATGACGGTGAAAATACCGCAAATAACTCTCATGCATCGTTAGTTCATTACACTTAAGTGCAGCCTTTAGCTTTATGTTCCTCAGCTTGCGAATAAATACTTTGTGACAGGAATCTGAAAATAGCTTACAGGTTCCATTCCGATTCTCACACAATATCCATTCCAACGCGACAAACATTCACTCTTGAAATCAATTGAAATACTTAAAAAGGAGGTAAATTTTACGTGCAAAGGCTGTTCATGCTTACAAATTAGGACTAAAAAATCCTTACATTCCGCATTTTGTTGTAAATAATAGTTATACATCTTACGACGTATTTTTTTATAATTTTGAGTTTGTTTTCGTCCGATGACGCGGCTCAGAATTGGCAATAAAATTCAAGAAATTTGCTTGAAAAATCATTCCAACTGACATTAAATTTCAAGTGATTATCAACCGCATTATATACAAATTGAAAAGGATACAATGTTTAATTGAAACTTTGCGATATATTACGTAAATCGTGTGTTAAATATGGTGAGAGAAGGGTCTCCTAAATCTTAAATTTGCATGAATTTTTACCGATATGTACCCCTCTTCTCGAAAGTCACTTTCCCAGACTTATTTTGGGTGTCATTTTCTCTTTGAGGGTGTTTTTTCTCTTCCATTTCAATTTATTTTCGTGTGGTCACTACCGTGAGGAAAAGGCAAACCCTTCTTGAAAAAACATTAATCTCTCGAAAAAGCCGACTTTATTACGACATCAAATTGTTGAACATGGATTGTAGAGATATGTATTGGAAAATGTTGGCGAATATCAGGGAAACAGAGGTCGCTCGTTGACATGAATTCATAGATCACGATAATTGAAGACCTGCGGTATAGAAGCACACTTTAGTGCAAGTTCTCGTCCGTAAATCGCTTGGATTCACCTTGGGAGCGCATGTTTCTCGGATACAACTATTGCAGCTTCCGAGTAGCCCTCTTTGCCTACTCTACGAGATGAAGGCGCACTGGTCGGCGATTAGAAATTTTGAATTGACCGTTCGGCTCTACAACGTGTGCGTTTCTTCGTAAAATGCGTTTAAATTACCCGTGCGGAGAAGAAAAGTGGCCAATGATGATGAAATTTCATACACCGAGTATTTTGGGTAGCAAAAGCCTCGATATCGAAAGTAGCAACTTGGGTTTTAGACACCTACATTTTTTTCGATGCTCCATAGTCTGGAACCATCGGAACACGAGTCAATCGGCCAGGTGACATGGTTGCATAGAGAAAAAAAAGGAGGTGTTTGCATTTCGGGCATCTTGGAATTTTTTGATGACGTAGGTCGGTACAGCGACGTTTGTCATCGATTTTATTGGAAATGGTGTAATTTATGGAAAAAAGTCATTCTATAAAAAGTGCTTGAAATTTTAACATGAGTTGATTTAAGCAAAAAAATGGGACATTATGGTCCGTTTTTCATACTTCGAATTCCGGATTTCGCTGGCCAAGTTGTACCGACCTACGTCATATGGTAAACAAACCTCAAGACGCAAACACCTCCTTTTTTTTCTCTATGACATGGTTGATTCATTCTAATCGCTAAATCAAGAGACGCGAATTGGTGAAAATAGCAAAACTGACCTATCTCGGAAGCTACGACGAACACACTTTAATCAAAATTTTCAGCACTTCCATCGCGAAAGGAAAACCCTCGCTAAAGCTAATAAAGGTCCACGTGATGGAGGCAGGGCATGAAGGTGCTGCAATGCCGTCCTACGCGATGAGTTTGCTGCACAATGGTGGTTTCGGGGAGGGGGAGGGGGCTGCCCATGGAAAAGAGAGAAGTGTGGGGGAAATGGGGGGGGGGGGGGGGAGAACATCGCAATGAGCCGAGACTGGGAGACCAGACCGTGTTTGTTAACGTTGCCTCTCTTCCTGTGAAAATGTGAAATTCCCACGTTCATCCTTGCTGGGAAGTTGAGAAGAGTTGGGGTTGCGGCAACACCTGTTTTTGGAGAGGGAATCGATACGCGCAACAAGGCGTTGGACCTGAGACCCGAGTCGCTATATTGTTTACGACCACTCGCATCTTCCCTCGCCATGTTGCCGCCTGGAAAAGCGCTTAATTAAAGCTTTTCAACTTCGAGTCTCATTGATAATGAAGCTCCTGTGAGAGTCAATATAATTCCGATTTAGTGTCTGTCCTTCGGTAAACTTTTAGCAGAGGTACAATGATTTTGCCTGAGGTCAACTTCTCAATTTAAAAAGAGAGAGAGAGAGAGAAAAAAAAAAAAAAAAAAAAAAAAAAAAAACAACTTTAGAAGTCATATGGCCCAAAAGAAGGTCATTACGTCAGTAAGGGTAAGTCCACTAACATATCCAGTTTAATTATGCACGCAAAAATATGGCTGACTACATTACCAGACTGCCGTTCTGTAAATAGAATTCGAATGTCAAAAAAGAGAGGAGGTAGAAGAATAATTTAAAACTTTAAGTTAAGGCACCGCTTGCTCATGCAGCTATACATCTGATTGAAATCAGAAAGCGCCCCCTATCGACTGAGCGCTTGAATAAGTTTCATCACACGAATTGGACGTTCGATCCTACGAACCGAAATTCCGTTTTCCGAACCAAACTGTTCGGTCGATAGGCAATATAACATGCCCGGCTCAAAATATCGAATTTTTTTTCCGGTGTACCATTTTTTTGGCGGGATTCGTCGGAGGTGATCAGTAAGCTAAGGGGGAGGAACGAGTTACATACATTAGAGGTTACTCCTCGGTCTCCTGCGGGTTGATTGTTGAATCGTTATCGAATGAATTTAATCGATAAATCGATAAATTGCATTGCAGAGATAGGGGTTTATCGATCGAGGTTGTTCGATAACGATTCTAAAATCGACCCATTGGATGGTTAACATGCGATCTGCTACTTATCTCCTCCGATCATCCGCCAAGTTAACGGCACGGAATCGCGGCGCGGCGCACAATGGAACCAGTCGATGAAAGAAGTCGGACAAAATGTAGAAACTTTAAAAGCTTTGGAACGATTCTAGGGAAAGTGTCCAATTTCAGTCACGAACGTTTTATTTGTAAATGTGTAAGAAAAACCCGCACATTTCACTTATTTTCAAGGAAAATAAATGTTTTAAACGAATTATCAAAGTTAAAATTGTATAAGTCCATGTATTTAGCTTCATTTCCAGCTGCTTAGAACGTCACGACTGTCACTGTCATGATTGGTAGGTTGGAATGTTTACAGCCTGATAAGTTTTGTTTGGTCTTATAAATTTTCCTGATTTTTGTACTAATTTCATCAAAAATATTTGTACTTGAAGAAAAGATATATTTGATTTTAAAAAAAAATGCATCTTTCACCCGAAATATCTGGGAAATATACTGTCATTATGTTTCGACGTCACGACCGTCACAGGTTAATTTTTTCCAGCCTGATGCCACAGAATTAGGAAAACAAACCTTCGATCCAAAATAATCAAGTTGACTTTGTAGTTTTTTGGAGGTCAAATTGGACAGTTTTCGTAGACTTGCCCTTATAACTCCGGAAATGCCAAATGTTGAGGTTTTAAAAATGGTTTCATTGGTTTTCTCGTCAACAAACCGCTTTAAATTTATAATCTAAAAAATAAACATCAGAATTTGTAGTCATGGTCCAAACATTTATGTTCGACCCTTTCATAGACACGATCCACTGTGCGTCGTTTCGAATACCTTCCCGACAGGAATCCGGTTGATGGATGTACTCTTGTTTTTGATCGGAGGGGGTTCGGGTGGATTGTGGCTGATGGAACTGAAATGACGCATGAAAAGCGAAAAGATTCCGGCCGGAAATATGCAGCCCGGATGAAAAGAGAACCACGCTGTTTCTACGAAAATCCATTCCCGATTCCTCCGCTTTTTATTTTATTTCGATTCCTACGGATTGATTTTGATACTTTAATATTCTTTATAGAGATTTTAAAATTTTTCCAGAATACTTCAGAAGGAACGAAAAAAATCTCAGAAAAATTGCGTTAAAAACGATGATCAGTTGGACGGACATTATCGAAATCAGCCTCATTACACCAGACGATGCCAAACATCATCTGAGAGGCTTGAAGGACAACGCGCATGAGTGCAGTTTTTGCTATTTCGAGAAATACGTGTTTAAAGTTCCGAAATTACACGGATCCTTGTGGCGAAAAGAAAGTTCAAACTGACTTTTTGATGCTTGAAAGTTGGAGCTTGAGAGCGATTTTTTCACAGAATATGCATTAAGACTATTTTTCTTTAAATTAATATCACAATGTTTTCAAAAACAGCATTTATGCACCTTGTTCTCCAAGCTCCTCATCTCATGATTTATTCATTTTTTTTTCAACAACACAATACCTCAGAAAAATTCTGCATAAACTTAGAGAAAATCCACAGAAAATTTCACGGCGTTTTCTTGTTTATAGATTTCCATTAATGAAGGAACAAATCACGTGTCAAAATTGAGCAAATTGAGGTGCGGTTAGACTGAGTCTAGTTAAAGTTCAGTTATTCTTTAACACAGTAAAATGTAACAGGAAGTTTGTGACGTTGCGCCAATGCACCAACGCTATAATTTTAACCACACGGAGAAAGATGAATTTCAGTTGAGCCGCGAGGTTAGTTTAAAATGTTCTAGCAAACTTTTCACGGAGGTAACGAACATCGTAACGGTCCAACCGCATACGGGCTACAGCGGGTCGATTGTTGAATCGCTATCGAATAAATTTAATCGATAAATCGCATTGCAAAGATAGGGGCTTATCGATCAAGGTCGTTCGAAAACGATTCAAAAATCGACTTGCAGGACTTACAACCGTCGTGTCGTCTGGGCGACGTTACGACACAAAGTTTCACGACACTAGTTCTGAAAGTTGGTAGAAGCAAATTTTAATGGACCGTCGCGGTTCTACTTAAATTCTATGGTTCTGCTGATTTTTAATTTCTTACTATTGGCTTAAGGAGGGCTTATTGCTAATTTTATTACGGTTTACCATGTTATTATGATGCATTCTGGAAGAGCGCATAAGCTGAACTTAGAAGTCAAATGAAGTTGGTGACTAACCTGGTTTTTAATTAGTTCGTCCACGCAGTGGTAAAAAAAAAAATCCATTCCGCATCGAATGGTCGTGATTCTGATTTTACTACCATTTAGTATGCTATCATGATGCATTCTGTAAGAGCGCATACGCTTAATTCTGAAAAGAAATAAAAGTAGATATCCCTTTTTCTGCAGAGTGTTTCGCCATACGGTGAAAAAAAAATCGACTATCTACTAAATGATCGCGATCTTGATTTTATTTCAGTTTACCCTGCTATTATTCACGGTTTCTAGAATTACTTATCAGCTGTACTTTGAAGTATAATGAAATTGGTAGCTCGCCCTCTGTTATGTTACTATGAGGGTGAAAATCAGTGGCGAGGAGTGAATAGTCGATTATTGATATTTTCCCATTTGAATCTATATGGCGAGGAATCGATTATTAAGTTGTCAGTATGCAAACACCCTGTTAATCGATCCTTTGCCATAGGTTTAAATGACAGATCGATCGATTTATCGCAAATCACGCCACGCTACTGTTGAAAAAGAAGATTCCCCACCGACCGGTTGCGATAAATGACGTCACTCCGATCTCCGCACTATGTAAACTATTTTAACGAAACCATGCTTGCTGCACAGTTCGACGCTGGGTGGGGGAATGCCCGGTCTGCGAGTAATATTTTAGTCGTTGCAAATAGTTTACGATTTCACCCCTCCTCCCTGGGCGCTCGTGCCCCATCGGGTTGGCATTTTGTCAGAATTGCTGTATTTATAGTGTTATAAACACTCTCAGATACCCCATTCCGAATGCAGCACGGTCATGTCTCCCGGAGCTGGCGTTCCGTGTATGGGATTCGATCAGATTAAATCTGGTCGTTGTATCGCGCGAGGAGCTGCGCCGCTTTATTTGTGTCATGCCAGTTTCGGCGGAGCTCAGACTGTGATTGCTCTTGCAGCAGTGATTCCTTATGAAAAAATCCAGGTCACCGGCTGGAACTTTACATTTGTGCCGTGCGCGGCGTTTTGAGTGGCTTTCATAAGAATAATATGATAACCAGACATGGAAAGTGAAATTTCATAAGGCTCAAATAAATTTCATAAAAGTTGAAATTTATTAATTTTTTTTAGAATTATTGATTGAACCTTTAGAGGTCTGAATGCGTTTCAGATGGTCTTTCTGTTGATGCTGCGGACTCTACTAAAGGTGCCAGACACAAAGAGGGGGCAAAAAGGGGAGTTTAGAGAGAAGAACCCCAACCTAACCTCTACACTAAACGAAAACATTCGCGATACACGCGGACCCGGCTATCCGATGTAAACAAATAGGATAGGAATTACTGCGTATTCCACACCGCCATTTTGGATCGAACGCGTATCGAAAAAGTGACCGAAGCTCGGAGCACACCGGACTTGGAACTCGTCGTCCAGGACATGGTCCCAGCTCTCCCATTCCAATGGAGATTTTGTATGTGTGAGGAATTTGCGATTTGACTGTTGAGTCTTATGTAAAAGTTCGCGAGAAACACGATGTGGCCACTGGTTTTCTCTGAAATCAACTCCCAAGCTAAAAAAAAAGCTCTCAAGTTGAGGCCAAAATGGAGGGGATATTCCACCCTACCCTGAGAGTCCGCCTCTACATCAAGACAAACTCTCCATGCAAAGATAGGGAGCAAATACATTGACAGGGCTGCCACTTTATTTGGGGACTCTAAAACTGAAAACACGGCTACCCTGCAAATGTATTTGCTCTCTATCTTTGCATAGAAAGTTTGTCTTGATGTAGAGGTGGACTCTCAGGATAGCGTGGGATATCCCCTCCATTTTGGCTTCAACTTGAGAGCTTTTTTTGAGCTTGGAAGATGATTTCAGAGAAAATCCGTGGCACCATCGTGTTTTTTGCGAACTTTTACATCAGAATCGACAGTCAAATCGTAAATTCCTCACACATGCAACATCTCCATTGAGACTCTATGTATTCTATGCCGGGAGGTGACGATATAGTGTGAGCAAGGCTTTTCGAGTCGACGTGGCAGAGCGGTGGACGGCGGCCGTCGCGTCATCCGTCTTGGTTTCAACGCCAGGCGGAAAAAAGCGAGAGCGGACGCGAGGAAAAAGCAAGAAGCCGGGCGCGGCCGTGTTGCGGGTTGCAGAAGTTGCAGGAGAAGAGTACGCACTTATGCGCGGCGCGGCCCGAGCGGAGCTCGATTTGTAAGGGACACTCCCTCCCGCCCGGGCCCGCGATGGAGTGCTTTTGTACTGTTCGTGGCAGTTTAATTTAGCGGCCGGGAGAAATATTGCGACTTGTTCATAGCTGAATTAGGAATCGAAGAGCCACTATTTCATGATCGTGTGCTCGCTCGGACCCGCGAACCCCCCCCCCCCCCCCCCCTCGCCGTTGCGGCTGTGCTTCACGATTGCTTCGCTTCGAGTAAGAAGCTCTACCGTCTTAAAATGAATTTCATTTGGAGGTTCGGAATTCTTTGGAAACAGCAGCTGAGACAACATTTTGGGCCACGTCCGGCATCTTGAATTTTCGATTTTTCAAAATTTCACTTAAAATTCGAGTTTCTCGTAAAAAAAAGTCTCCCCGAATCAGAATGGGCGTCCTCAAAAACTAGGAATGGTTCAAGAACAGGTTTTCTTCTCCTTCGCCAGGTTCTATCGCCTTTACCATTAATAATGATAATTATTTTTTTTTAAAATCAATTGAAACTCTAATTTTTGTCACCGTCAACTATGGGTATAAAATATGCGAGATAACTTGAAGTACAGCAGGTAACAGGTTGAAATGCCTTTTTTGGTAGAGCAATTTACTCGAGTTAGGTTCCAACCAAAGAATACAACTATATCAACTTTAGTGTGTTGCACAGTATCATGCGCAATTGAAGGCGTTTTATATTGGCCCGACCGCGACCTAAGTAGAGTAGTCTTGATATGTTGACTTTGAGTGCTGTTCGCGCTGCATACGTCAAATGCAAAATGATGATTTTCATACAGTAATGTTACGAAGAGCCTAAAATGACATTTCGGGTTAAAAAAGTATTCAACTTTACTTTAAAAAAATATTGAGAATCTGAATTATATATGCCGAGAAGTTCCTGTTCCATGTTACGGGGCCGAGCTAAAATCCGAATATGTTTTAATCTAAGTCTAAACTAAGTCTAACTAAGTCTTCCTTTCAATTTCATACGATTTGATTTACGATAAGTAGGTGAAAAATAGTAAAAACAATTTTCGATAGAAACTGTTGGTTGCATGGTTTTCATTTAAACAAATAGAAAATGAGCGGAGATTTACGACGTTGCAATATGAAAAACGCATATTTCCATTTTAGCCACGGATACATTGTTCATTAGAGACGTTTTCCATAAACCGAAGAAGTATATCATTTCAATACACGTTGAAAAAGTTGTATAAAGCGATAACGATGGTAAAAATTAATGAAAATTTGGCCTAACTCTACATGCAATGTTAGGAAATCGGAAAATAACGACTTAGAAAAACACGGAAAAAAGTGGATTGCCGATTTGACAATTAAACTGTTAAAAAATAGGTCCGTCATGCGTTTTATAATAGTGGAGAGCTAATAATTCAGCCACACGGGTGGTTAAATTAGAATTTTTTTTTTTTAATTGTAAAATGTACATTGAAACAAATCGGACACTTTTTTTAACTACAAAATTGTTAAACCAGCGATTTCATTTTTTCTGTGAAACGTTAAGGACCATGTGAAGTATACTGAATTTCTGAAAAACCGCGAAACTAAAATGGCGCGGAAACGTGGAAATCGAAGTGATTCAAAGCTCGGCGATTGTGAGGGATAGACGCACGGCGCTCATCCTTTTAAAGCTGATGAACTCGACGATAAAACCCTTCGATGCAGAAACTCTCTTTTTATCGGGATAGCTTTGAATCGGGCTGACGGGCTCAGATGCAGACCGCGGGTCAGCCGGCCGACGGAATGACGGATCGAAGCGAGAAAAACGACCCGCGGGCCGAAAGGTTACTCAACCAGAAAAGAACGGAAGGGGAAAACAAATTAATTATAAAACCGATACAAGAAGTTAATTAATCAAGTTTAACTCCAGGAACGAAAGGGCTTTTCAGCCCAGAGCCGGGAAGCTTTGATCGAAAGTGAAACGGGACTGTAACTCCATCAACAGCGTTGTCACACTGCCCTTATGAATATGTTGAATATTTCTAGCAAACTTTTGCAAATGAACGTAATAATTTCAGTTTTGAAGTATATCCAAGGTGATGTAATGATCGTTTTTTATTAATTTACTTAGGACCTTTCAGCATTTCGCCATCTTCAGAGTACAGTCATTAATACATAAATATATCACAGTTATTACACTTTCGTCCCAAACTTAATAACACACATCAAGGCACATTATACAAATAGTCTTAATTACGAGAGAGTCAATATTACCTAGCGTTGCTTCTAATCAAATTGTAATCATTCAACTCTCAAAACTAAAACCTTGGATATACTTCAAAATTAAAATTAAATATGGTGTTGTTCAAATCAAACTTTATTGAACGTAATAATATCGGTGGCTTGAGTGCAAAATTAAGTATAGTTATTGCGGCGTTTCAAAGTTTCCGCTTCTTCTTTACTTTTCTGGGAGGAATAAGCAAACTTTATAGCTTGAAATTTATATGGAATACTCTGCCGACAAAAAGGAAGATCAAAGGAGTATTCAAGAAAGTACGTCCAGACGACCACTTGTTTTCAAAAGATAAAATAAAATATGACAGAAAGTCTGCAACGTCTTGAACAGAAATACGCAGGCTCTCATTTTAGTCATCCATTTACTGAACTTAGCGCGACTTATACCTAAGCATTGATAGAGTTGATGCCATCGATTACAGCAATGTAAGTTATGAATTTATTTCCGGAAGTGAATTTGGACTTTGGAAATTGCTGGAGTTCATTAACCTCTGACGAAAACAGCGAGCAAATAAAGTACGATGTAAGACTGCATAAATTATAAAAATGACACAAAAATGAATCATATTCGATAGCGCGAACATTCGTTGAAATTGGGTTGAGAAACACGTGCGTGTATGTCGATACATGCAGGTAAATATATACAATAAAAACAAAATTTCTAGGTTGATACAACATTCCAATGTACAGAAATTCATTAGGAAGTACACAAATCCTTGTTTACAATAAACCATTTCTCCTTAACTTTGTAAGAAAGCGAGCTCCTTAACTATATTGTAAGCCATTTTCAGAGCCTATTCTGGGAAGTATAAAGGGAAACCAAACGGAATTTTGAGTGATGACGATGATTAGAAATCCTCCGGTAAAGGAAAATATGAGAAGAACTCTGTAACATGCCAATTTCTGAGGGCACGGGGTTTAATCGCTTCTATCCCACGTTTGAGACCAGACTCTTTTTTGGGGAGGGAGTGATTTTAGTAAATTCGAGGCATTCACATGAATTTTCTGAAATGCCTTCCCTCCCCCATAACCAACCTCTCGTTTACCCGAAAACTTTCGACTCTCTCCGATTAGACTGAAATGACACTCCTGCATGATTGTAACTTTTCCAAAGAATGATACGGTGAGAGAATGTGGATTTGAATTGTTTTTATGCAATAGTATCCCAAAAATTAAGTGACGTACGAGCAGTTAAATAAATTTTCGAACCAATAGATAGTACAAAGTATTAAAATCCAAAACAATGCTTTTTAAATTCCGTCAAAGATCTGTGCACGTTTGATCATGTGTGTTCAATTTACCAAGTAACTTTTCAGATAAAATACACTTACGTTAGTGATTCCGCCGACGGAATTCTAGGGGATGGTCCGAGCAACCCCCGACCTGAGCCCCCGCGGCCGGTTGGGGGAAGGGGCTGGGGCTCGGGCGAAGAGGGAGGCTGGCAAATCAAACGGAGGGAGCGGCTTCGGTAATTTCGAGCGCTGGATGTTAATTGAGGTTGCGGCTAATTTCAAACCAGGGAGCGTAACAAGTTGGAGTCGGACGCAGCTGCAGTGGTACGCTGCTATGCTGCGGTGGAAAGCGACCCTGCCCGCCAGTTCGCCTGCAGTTCTTCCGACCTCCCTTTGTTGCGCATTTCAACAGGATTCTCTGGATTTTGCCAGTATTATTGAGTTCTACAGCCAGATTCATAGTCGTACCTGTCCTCATGTAGGTGCTTTCCTTTCGGGGACTTCGTGAAGTTTCATTAGAACACCTGCGTGCCGATTTTTGAAATTGATAGACAGAGCTGTAGACAAAGAAAACATACGGAGTATGGTGCGATCCTATTGGTTGAAATGGGTGGTTCCCATAGACAAAGGGAAAAAAATGATAGACTAACCATAGAGTCCCATGTGGATTGTGGGTTGCCATTAGTTAGTCTATTACATACCTCCATTGTCCATAACAACCAACCCCTTCCACCGATACGATCCCTCCACATCCTTTGCGTCTTCTTCATCTATCGCTTCGTCTACCAATTTTAACAATCAGCCCGTTGTTAAAGCTAATTAAGCTTCAACCCAAGCCTCCGTGGTAACGAAGAAATTTTAAAAACGCATCGTCTAATTCAAGTGTATCGTGTAATTTCCTACCTATGCGAGGAACTAAATAAAATCAAATCTTTGTTATTTTAAGGGTAATTCTTTAGTTATTTACAACATCTTTGATATGACACCATGAAAGAACAAATATCACGAGCATCGAGTAAAATTCAAGCAGTCGTTGAGCCAGAAGTTTTTCCTTATTGGCAGAGGTGGTGGTTGGGGAGGGGAGTCTTGATATTCTGTAAAGAAAACCCTAATCAATTGACAATTATTTAGGTTGCAGAGATGCTGATTTTATAGAGAGAACGGCATGCTAAAATGGCAAGTGATAAATTGATTTTATATTAATTGATTTCTATCAATGTGACATAAGTAGTTTCAGTACACCATCTGACAAGATCTACCTGATCTTATTTTGGCGACCTTTTCTTTTATACTTACAACGTTTCATCAAGATATACACGCAAAATTCGATTACTCGGAGAATCCCGTGTTCATTCCTAAACGCGTTAGACTAACGCCTACGAATTCTCGACAACAGTGTTTTGTTCAGCTCTTTTGTAGACAGCGCTCTTTCCCTTTCTCTGCGATTTTCCGCCAAGAGCTGCGGCTTTGTAGCTTCACGTCTCGTGTCTGAACTGTTTTCTCTAATTTTCAGAATTCTCCGGTATTTCGATGCTAGGAAGACTACATGTTTTAGTGTTTGGTTATAAACGAATATGTATATCGGTACTCAGTAGAAACTCAAAAATATATATAATATGAACCTCTGGGCTCAAAACATTTTATTGAGCATACTGTCACACAAGGAAACGGCACGATAGCTTCGAAGAAGAATAATATTGAAAAAATGTTTTATATGACAAACACATATGTGAGTTTTGATTTGGAAAGGCTCATGAGATAAATGAAGATGATGTTTATATTCATTGTTGAATTTCCATGAAAGACATTGCCAGAACTGCGACAAATTGTGAAATGGATAGTGGAATTTTGAAATTTGAACTTAAAATTCGAGTTTCCTGTCAAAAAATACCCTCCAGTACCGAGTTTCACAAAAATCGAGCGGATCTCATTCGAGATAGTAAATTGGGCCACAGCCGCCATCTTGGATTTTTAAATTATGAAACTTCGAGCTTCCTGTCAAAAAATCCTTCCTACCTCCCAATACATAATAAGCACATTAAAAAACTATAAAAGTTTCAACAACAGGATTTTCTTCAAGTGAGGCTTTTTCGTGAGTCACATTAATGTTGATAATTATATCTATTTAAAGCAATCGAGCTTAAATAATTGATATCACGGACAGCGGGCCGATTGTTGAATCGTTATCGAATGACCTTGATCGATATATAGCATTGTGAAGATAGGGAGTTATCGATCGATTCATTCGATAAACGATTCAACAATCGAGGCGCAGGATCGGATAAAAAAAAGGGAGATAACTTGAAAAACAGCAGTTAACAGGTTGACATGCCTCATTCCGTGGAGGAATTTACCCGAGTTAGGTTCCAACCTAAGAATACAACTATATCAACTTCGGTGTGTTGCACAGTATCACACGCAATTGAAGGCGTTTTATATTTGTCCGACCGCGACCTGCGGATAGTATTCTTGCAGGGTTGACTCAGAGTGCTGATTGCGCTGCAGACGTTGAATGCAAAACTACGAGTAACTTCAATTAGTGTTACAAAGAGTCTAAAATAACAATTAGGGTTAAAATAAATTTAAAATAACAGTAAAACAAGGCTAAAACAAATGAGAGTGCACTTTAAATGGACCACTAGACAAGGTATGAATTTCAGCATTCTGATACGTGTTTCTTAACCAACATTTCACGTAAAATGCGATGCGCACAGCAAAAATTACCGAAATCAACTCCTTACGAAGATATTTAATGATTCTTGATGCATGAATTCAAACCACCCGCTCATGAAAACTCAATGCTCTACGTGATTCTCATCGCACGCTAAACGTTTATCATGATAATCTCTGCTATATAAAAATCTGGCAACCTCAATCTTGACGGTTTGCCTCAGCTATAGCAAATTTCTTGTGATTTGAACAACACACATGATGGGAAATGAACATTGCTCGATTGAGAAGCTTGCTGAAACCGTTGTAGTGCGCGATTTGACTCAAGTAGAGCTTTGAGTTTCTTGTGAGCGGGCAGTGCAAATTCCTCGTAACCAATGTGGAATAAAAACGTTAATATCTTCGTTAGGAGTTGGTTTCAGTGATTTTCGTTGCACGAATCGTGTTCTACGTGAAATTCTGGTAAAGGAACATGTATCAGATTGCTTAAATTCGTACCTTGTCTAGTGGTCCATTGAGATCGGAATCGCATTAACGGGCGCGCGCCTAACAACATAACATCTTGAACCGTCTGTGAATTCTTCATGGTTTATAAAAGACGTGATCAAAAATTTTCCAGTCAAAATTTAGCTTAGTTTTCTCGTAAAAAAAAAAAAAAATAGATAAATAAATAAATAAAAAAAATTAAAAAAATGATACGCACAAGAAAACTTGAGTCCCTTTATACTGAAAGTCAAGAAAATGTGAAACCATTTCTGATTGGTTCCCGTATTTTAGGCCTTCACAAGGGCACAAACGGGAATAAAGATTACATTTTCACCGATTGCAAAGATTATAATTTGGAATGGACCAGGCAATTGCGGGTTCGGCAGGGAACAAATACGGAATGAGTGAAGGAACGGAGGAAGGAATTTGAGAACGGGCCGATCAAAGACTACGAAAAACGTTCAATTTGTGTAATCTTCATTCCCGTTTGTGACTGCATGAGGGGGTGCTGTCTTGACTCTCAGTATAAAGGGACTCTAGAGAAAACTAGGCAGCGCGGAATGCAGTAGACCTGATTCCAGTTAATGCCGCGTCAATTTAAGGTTAGGTAATTTATGAACGGCAGAACCTAGTTATACGTATGAGGAAGGGCGACGTCGAGAAACTGAGAATTTTTACGCGGTAATACTGGAGGCAACATTTCGACGTCTCCCGCACGAAGGAACGTAACTCCAATCCAAGGTTGCCAAATTGACTCCAACAATTAATTTATTTTACAAAAATGTAAGTGTGCAATTTATATCCAAATTTGTCTGATTTTTGCATGAAATCGGAAGAAAAATCAGTGAAATTTTCAGTTAGAAATGCCCAATACTTTTCTGGTTAAAATGCAATTTACGAAAGGAAATTTGGCAACATTGAAATGTAGTTACGTTCTTTCGTGCGGAAAACGACGATTTGATCGGCCTTTGCGTCGTCGTAACGGAAGGTGTTAATAGTGGCTGGAAAAGTCAAAACCACTCCGAGGCCCCTTTTCCTGCGACCGACCGCACCGTTTTTACACCACGCTGGATCCCGTTTACGGCCTTATTTATGGCTTAAGAAAATGTATTTTTTATTAAGACCATAAAACCGAGGTAATTCGCAATTGCTCCAACAAGATTCGGCTGTAAATAAAACAGAGAGCCATGCGGTAGGCAGCTAATAACTCCGTTATTTAATCATGAATTGTGCCTGACTCAAGAATTTGCCCTTACATTGTTCTTCTCCGAGCAGGTAGTTGCCGAACTTGGTGAACATTATTTACGAACGTCTTGTTCGCCTCAGCATGGATCAAGCGTGCTTATCAAAAGTATAATTTCGACGGAAAGGCTTGTTAGTTATGTGTCTCGAAATACTGCGTTCGGATGAGCCTCCCTCAAAACAGCTTTGAGCAACTTGTCTCGGAACCTCAGAATTTCATTAGCTTTTGAGTGAAATAAAACCTCACAACAGGACAAGCCTCAGGTAGTAAGTATTTCAATTTGAGTTCAAAGGTAAGAGGTTGAAATGTTCACGTTGTTTAGCAATGAGAATACCTTTTTTTACGCTCAAAATTTAAACTTCACATTCCTGTGTCGGAAGAGCTACTTTTGAACGCGAGCTAAAAATTCCAAAGGAGGCTCGTCTCGTCGCAAGGTTTCATTTTAGTCACAAGTCAATTAAATCTGCGGATTTCCAAAAGTTAGCGGCATTTTGTGGCTTTCTCCGCTGCTTTCATCATTACATAGAAATTTAACGTTTTGGAGGAAACTACACTTAAAAATACGCTAATATCTTCAATTCTTGACCAGAAACCAAAAAGAATTAGAGGAGAAAGAGAAAATGAATCCTGGGAGAGAAAAGTATACTTAAGATATATACTTGTATAACAATGGAGATGTTGCATGTGTGAGGAATTTGCGATTTGACTGTTGATACTTATGTAAAAGTTCGCGAGAGACACGATGGTGCCACTGGTTTTCCCTGAAATCAACTCCCAAGCTCAAAAAAAGCTCTCTAAGTTGAGAACGTAATGGAGGGGATATCCCACGCTATCCTGAGAGTCTACCTCTACATCAAGACGAACTCCCCATGCAAAGATAGGGAGCAAATACATTGACAGGGCTGCCACTTTATTCGGGGACTCTAAAACTGAAAACACGGCAACCCTGCAAATGTATATTTGCTCCCTATCTTCGCATGGAGAGTTTGTTTTGATGTAGAGGTGGACTCTCAAGATAACCCCCGTGGTATATACCCCTCCATTACAGCCTCGACTAGGAGAGCGTTTTTTGAGCTTGGGAGCTGATTTTAGAGAAAATCAGTGGGACCATCGTGTTCCTCGCGAACTTTCACACAAGTATCAACTGGAGTCAAATCGCAAATTCCTCACACATGCAGCATCTCAATTTCTATCCAATTTAAGATCCACCCACGAACAACGCCGCGTTGAATTTCAAAGTTCCAGACCTCCCTTTTCGCCTGTTGCGTACTCGTTAGTCATCACGCCGCGCAGTGGCGTGGCGTGAATTGCGATGTATCGATTGTTATGAAATTTAAACCTATGGTAAAGAACCGATTATTAAGATATTCGCTGCGAATACCCTGTTTATCGATCCTTTTCCATAGGTTTAAATGGCATAACAATCTATAGATCGCAATTCACGCCACGCCACTGACGCCGCGCGCCGGTTTGAATTCCTACTAAAGTAAAATAAATGTATGTATCAATATGCTCCCAGTACGTCACCGACAGGCTACCTAACATCATGACATCGGCACTGCCTAAAACTTTTTTTTTCGCATTTCCATATTCCTGTCATCATGGTCCTTATTCCTATCTGATCTTGTGAATACGGTATGATTAACGTGCTCACAAATTGTTCTTGTCGAGAGATGCTCACTGATATGTTTTCACAACGGCTATTTTCATCGAGGAAAGTCTTTCTTCCAAAGGTTTGAAGGAATGGAAGTCTGTCACTTAAGAGATTTAAAATCAATTTTTCTTGGATTAATCTACGAAATTCTGTGCATCGTCTTTCGAAACGCACACCTACCGTTTACGACGATGAACTTGAGTCTCTCGGAGACACCGCCGTGCCGTGCCGTCGGGTTAGGTATCAGCGAAGTTACTCCAAGAATTCCGGAACTCTAAGTTTGCCACGCGCTACTGCCGTGCTAAGGAATAACGCCGTATGAACCTTCGTATGTTGCCAAATTACCTTTAATAAACTACTAATTTACGAAGAACGTTGTGAATATTTTTCTTCCAATTTTTCAGATAATTTCGTTTGCAATTTAATATAAATCATCTGAAAATTTCAGGAAAAAATATCCATAACCTTCCTCAAAAATAAACATTGCATCGGAGGAAATTTGGCAACTCTTGAATGTTCACGCGGCGTTTTTCTGTAGCACGGCAGAATACCTGTTCCGCTAATTAACAGAGATTGCAAGTTTGTTTGCTGATAGTTGTATCGAATACTTTGCGCCCGCGCTCAGGAGGAGCCGTGGCATGTGCGAGAGAGATAGTGACACAAAGTCAATGAGGTGTGACAGAGTGGAAAAAAGGGGCTGAAGGGAGAGGAGTGGTGGTTTTGCAGACCCACCCAGGCGTCACGGCGCACTTTCCCCGCTTGCATCTAATGTTGCCGCTGAAAATTTAGGTGACAGGTGGATATCGACGGTGTAAGCCCGCAACCACGTATGTCCTTTACGGTGTTGCAAAATCTCAGCTCCTCTTTTATTCTTTTTTAAGAGACCAAATAGACACCATTCTTTGAAGCAAAATTTAGCCAAACTTTCCGAAATTGAAATTTTCTCAAATTTCATAGAGCGACACAGATATGGCAATATTCCTTCCCTCGCATACAGGTATTCTAGGTCGGGTTTTTTTACATTGGTTTAACTTTGGAGCTCTATGATAACCTAGATTGCATTTTGCAAAAAGGAACCGGGAGCATTGCTATGTTGCTTAGATTGTGCACAATCACCATTTGCAATAAAAAAAATCGTAATCATGCAAAAATATGAAATTTACATGGTAATTTCTGTCCTAAATTTACAATTTTTAGCGTGTCAAATAGAAAAGATTTATAGATGACTAGGTTTTTCTTCCAAGACAAAAGCAGTTGCACAATCTTAGAAGCATTGAAATGCTCTTGCTTCCTTTTTGCAAAATGCAGTCCACCTAAAATTGATGAAACAATCAGAGAGCAGCACAGAGATGGCGATACTCTCCCGTAGACAGGTACTCTAGTCTTGGATGTGTCATGTCATCCTCACTGAAAAAAAAATTCTCGGCGTTTTTACCACGGTCCGTTGGTACCTTTACCATCTTTCTTTTTTTACCACTTATTGGTAATTTTACCAAGACAGACTGGTAAGCTTACCTAAAACCCGGTATTTTTACTGTTTTTTCCAGGTAAGAATACCACTTTTATTGGTAATCAATTCCCGGTAACTTTGCCATTTTATCTCGGTAATTCTACCACAGTCGATAAAAAATATTGGCGTTTTTACCAAGGTCCAGTAAAGTTACCGGAAAGTTCAATAATTTTACCGAGATTTCTCGATAAAATTCCCAATTCCATAAATGGTGATTTTACCAAGAAAAAACTGGGATCAAATAGAACCGTGAATTCTTGGTAATTTTACCCTTTTCTTAGTAAATACGCCGAGATTTTTTTTTCAGTGGCGATGAGAGGGAATCGTCGCTTATCGAAGCGGCAACACTGCTAAGCTCGAGCGCGAGAGTTTCCGCGACAAACAAGCGGGAAGACGCACGCACGCGAACCGAGATTAAAAGTTAGCTCATGAAAATCTTTGTTGTCTCGCGATGCTGAGCCGTTCCTCCTATCCCTGGCAAGTTTTGATTTTGACTTTGCTCACTTTCGGGAGCGAACACTCAGCACCGCCTAAAGGCAAAATACACCCGACAGTTCGCGATCCGGAAGGCGGATGAAGTCGAGGATCGTTTATATATTATTCACGCAATTTTTCCGCTTTTCTCATCCTGTCCTCCTCCTCTCTCCGTCATCTACCTCGCTGACTTCAAACTCGACTGCGAGCTTTACTACCGCTGGAGAGTTAAGACATGTGAGGGGCTTGGAGGACAAGGCGCATAAGTGCAGTTTTTTAAAAAATTGCACGGAGAAAAAAACCACTCGCGTGGGACCCGAAGTTTAGGTCATATGGATCTCTGAAGTTTTCGGATTGGGCATCTGAACACTTTAGGTCTAGCTGTCAAGGTTCGGATCACACATCTGAAACTTCAGTTCTCACAGCTGAAGTACTTCAGATGTGAGACCGAAGTTTTTCGGATGTGAGAACCGAAGTTGTTCGGATGTGAAAACCGAAGTACTTCAGATGTAAGAACTGAAGTTTCAGATGTCGTCACCTTCCAGGCAAAGTATCACAAGCGCCATGCGACGTTTAAAAATTTCCGCCGCCATTTTATTTTTTTACAGAGAAATTGTTCAACGAAGCTGTCCGAAAATTTCACTGAATTTTCTTTGTGCTGCCGATAAAATTTAGTGAAATTTTCAAACAGATTCAACCAACAATTTCTCAGTAAAGAAATAAAATGGCGGCGGAAATTATTAAACGTCGCATGGCGCTTGTGATACTTTGCCTGGAAGGTGACGATGTGTGATCCAAACCTCAACAGCTGGTGCTGGACCTAAAGTGTTCAGATGCTCATTCCGAAAACTTCAGAGATCCATATGACCTAAATTTCGGGTCCCACGCACGAGTTTTTTTCTCCGTGTAGATCAAAATCCTCTGAGAAATCCGAGGAAAAATATTCACAAATTTGTCCAAAAATTCATGACTTGTCGATGGAAATTTGGCAACGCCTGATGGCCCATACGGCGTTCCTCCTGAGGACGGTAGAATAATCGGCTCGCTGAAGGCTGGTGGGGGCGCCCGATCGGGATCCGTAGCAACAGGGGCGGACGTTGTTTTCCGTGACTCGCTCGACTCGGCGAGGAGACACTTGAGAACAGACGCGGCAGAACAACACTTCCAAACAAATAAACCGCGCCACCGCTCGCGAGCCCAGCCCCACGGTTGCCAGATCGCCTCACAAAATCCGCATTTTCCACACCGAGGAACGCACGGGAAAGTCTTGAGTTTCCAGCAAGACGCGCCGACCTAGCCGAGCCCCGAGCCCGGGCCCGGGCCCAGATTGGCCCTTAAACGGGTTTATTCCCACTCAACCCCCCTCGGCCCCCGCGCCCCACCCGCGCGGGAGCCGGAGTAATGGGCGGTCGCCGCGACATTAGTTAAAAATATGTCACATGTTTGCGCCACCGGTTTTTATATGATAATTCCGTCCCGAGTATCGCCGCAGCTGTTACGGCGACGTAAAATAGCGGCGCTTTTACGGCCGCGCTAATAAAATTACGGCCGTGTTATGACTTTTCCGCTCCATCTGCGGTGGACCTGCGTCTCGCGCCTTCCGCCCCCCGTCCGGGTTGGGGTTTTCAAGTACGCACGGGCGGATGTCATCGTCAGGGAACGCAGCCAGCGGGAGAATCGATCGTATTCGATACATCGAACGGGTGAGATTCTATCGATATGGATTGGTTCAAAACGTAAACATAGCCTTAACACGTTGACTGCCACGGGTGTTTTAGGTACTTATTTCCCCCGGCGCCATAGCCTTTTCTTTTTGGTATTTTTTTTAGAATTGACTATATCAAACCTAAACTTCATAGACCTTCGTAATATTCTTTCAGCTTTCAGCCTGAAGCCGCCGGTCGTTACGACCGGTATGGCCTCCGGTGAAAAATAATGCGCCGGAGGCCACGCCGGTCGTCCGGCCGGTCGTGTGTTCCTTGAGAATCAGCAACGTTGCGTGACTCGCACGCAGTCAACCCACAACCTTGAACGGCATGGAATTAATGGTAAGGACTGGTAAAACTGGGTAGGAGACAAACCCAGATACCCCCTAACACCGAGTTTCAGGCGAATCCATCGGCAAAAAGTCGAGGTTGCCAATTGTTGACCATTTTGAACTTTAATCGGCGGCCATTTTGAAAAATTAGGGTTTTTTTAAAAATCTAACGTCAAATTCGTTTTTCTCGTGCCAAAATACCCCCAGATACCGAATTTCAAGTGAATCCATTGGCAAAAAATCGAGTTTGTCAAATTTTCGGCCATTTTGAACTTTGACCGGTCGCCATTTTGAACTTTGACCGGCCGCCATTTTGAAACGGTTTGAGATAATGACTTCGGGTTTGCGCGAAAAAATTTCTTTTTTTATGTTCTTTCGAACGAGGTATCACAAAGGGGGTCTTCCCATTTGAAAAAAAAAGTTAGGGTCTGTAACCCCCCCCCCCCTCCCCAAGGGGGGCCCCCCAAAATTTTTTTGGGGGGGGGGGGTTCAAAAAGTAGCTCCCTTTGATCTAGGAACACCCTCCAAGTTTCAAATCTCTACCTCAATTAGGTCAAAAGTTAGGAGGGGGGAGGGGACTTTTCGAACACCCTGTATTTTACCTTTTTACCCCTACCTCCCCCCCTCCTAAAAAATTGTTCCTCCTTTTTTTAAAATTTATTGTTCAAGTTGTGCCAAAATTGAAAGGTCTAAAATTAATATTGAGGTAAAAAACCAACAATTGTAATTATATTCTAATTTAAAACAAAAAAAATAGCGAAAAAGAAAATTAAAGTTGAAAGAGAAAAAACCCCCCCCCCCTCCAAATTGTTATTCCCCTTTTTTAATTTATTTTTCAAAATGCGTACAATTTCTAAGGTTTGTAACTAATATTAAGCAAAGAAAACAACACTATTGTAATTTTATTGCACTAATAAATAAAGATGATAAAGAAAAAGATCCATGAAAATGAAAAAAATAAAAAAATCCCCCCCCCCAAAAAAAAAAAAAAAAAAAAAAAAAAAAAAATTCAGTGGTGCATTCTCTTGCTGGGGCCATGCCGGTCGTGAGCCATAAGCGTATACACGGCTCCGCCGGTCGCTGGCCTCACAGTAGCCTAGTAATGCGAGCGAGCGGGTCCCGGTCGAAACGACCGGCGTGGCCCCGGCAGAACCCTTCGAGGCCGGTCGATACGACCGGCGTGGCAGTCAACGTGTTAAAAGTCTATTGAGTAATCTGAGGGAACGGGTTTCTTGTAGTAGATTTTTGATTCTTACACGGAGAAAAAAACTTCGTTCGTGGGACCCGAAGTTTAGGTCATATGGATCTCTGAAGTTTTCGGATTGAGCATCTGAACACTTTAGGTCTAGCTGTCGAGGTTCGGATCACACATCTGAAACTTCAGTATTCTTACATCTGAAGTACTTCGGTTTTCACATCCGAAAAACTTCGGTTCTCACATCTGAAGTACTTCAGATGTAAGAACTGGAGTTTCAGATGCGTGATCCGGACCTCGACAGCTAGACCTAAAGTGTTCAGATGCTCAATCCGAAAACCTCAGAGATCCATATGACCTAAACTTTGGGTCCCACGCACGAGGTTTTTTTCTCCGTGTATGAGTATAAAATGGCAATGAAAAGTGAAATTGTTAGGAATTTCTTCAAATACGAGTAAGAATAGTTTCACCTGCAGACTAATCGTATACTCTACACTATAAAATATCATAGGAGTAACCCTTAACGTAGAGCGCTAGAGGCTCGAGGCGCATGGGGTCGAATCGCGACGCACACAGGGGACATAGCCCCCTAGTCTCAAATAATTGGATGTATTTTTGCCAAACGGAACTATAGACGAAAGGGGAGGATGGGGGTGAACTCTAAAAAGCTGCATAAGAAACAATGTAAAGGTAGGCGTGATTCCCTTTGGGAAAACGGATGAGCGGGGTTTTACAATCTAACTTGTTAGACTATGCGCCAACGGTACGTGAGCATATGGGAAAAGAGCGTTGTGGACAGGGCTCATGAGTTGATGCGCTGCCAGATCGTAGGGCGTCGGCTCCGTCGTTGCTGCTGACGTCACTGGCGCTTTATAATTCCCAATCATTCTTGCGGCCCTCAACCAACAAGCATACTCCTCCTTTTTCACCTGTCACTGGCTCCGTTCAGCAGAAATACGTCCAATGGACCACTAGACAAGGTACGAATTTAAGCATTCTAATACATGTTTCCTAACCAGAATTTCACGTGGAACACGATTTGCGTGACGAAAATTACTGAAATCAAATCCTAAGGAAGATATTAACGTTTTAATTTCACATTGGTTACGAGGAATTTTAAAGGCCCGCTAATAAGAAACTCAAAGCTCTACGTGAGTCAAATCGCGCATTACAACGGTTTCAGCGAGCCTCTCAATCGAGCAAACGTTCATTTCCCACCATGTGTTGTTCAAACTATAAGCAATTTGCTATAACTGAGCCAAAGCGTCAAGATTGAGCTTGCCAGATTTTTATATCGCAGAGACTGTCATGATATCGTTTAGCGCGCGATGTGAATCACGTATAGCATTGAGTTTTCATGAGCGGGTGGTTTGAATTCACGCATCAAGAATCATTAAATGTCTTCGTAAAGAGTTGATTTCGGTAATTTTTCTTGTGCGCATCGTGTTTTACGTAAAATTTCGGTTAAGAAACCTGTATCAGAATGCTTAAATTCGTACCTTGTCTAGTGGTCCATTAATCGATCGTTTGTCAAATTATTTTGATTCACGCGAAGCCTATGCATCCGATGGGTTTATATTCGGGACATTATCGCTCCTTTGTTGAATGAGGTTAATAGACGAAGCCTACACTCGCGATATTACTTGCGGCGGACTGATTCTAGAAATTGATGGGCACGCTATAGACAAAGAAGACATAGGGAGTATGGAGCGATCCTATCGGTTGAAATGGGTGGTTCCTATAGACAAAGGAAGAAAATGATAGACTAACTGTCGGGTCTCTCGTGGGTTGCCTTTACTGAGTCTATTACCTACCTCCTTTGTCCATTGCAACCACCCGCTTCCCCAATAGGATCTCTCCATATCTCTTTTGTTTCCTTTGTCTATAGCTTTGTCTATCAATTTCAATAATCGGCCCGCAGGTGAAGGTCATTCGACAAGCTCCTGATACTGCTCCACGGTTGACTCGCCAGTGAACTCCGGAGCGAGTCGCTAGGGTGGGCATTAAAGTATCAACGCGGAACGTGCGATAATGACCATGGCGGAGTGCGCAGAGCCCCTCGATTGAGGTATAATGAACTAAAAATGAAAACGGGCTTAAGGCAGGGACGGGCAGGGGCGGGAGGGGAAAAAACGGGAACGGCGCGAGCGGACGCGGCAGGGATCACGGGAAGATTAAATAATTTGCATGGAGGCGAAGAGGGATTAACAGGGGCCGAAGGATTTGCACATGCGACGCCGGAGATGTGATGTTTGTCACGTTCTGGATGGAGGTCGTCCCGAGCTGTGGACATCGTCGACTATGAACCCCCTGCATGGTTGCCGGTATACTTCAAGCCCGACACCATTATTTTGATTGAGTTATGTCGAAAGTAACCCATGTCACATTTTGGATGCTAAACTTGGAATCGATGTCTCTCGGTTGCGAGGTTTTAAAATGTTTAGTCTTGATTCACTTTTTCCACAGTGGAAAAAAAGTCTCCTGTATTTGAAGTCCAGATCCTTGGATAATTCGACAAGAAAAAATAATCTTGATTTAATCAGATTTTTCCTTGAATCGAGAACCTAACCTCTTTATTTATGTGGGTTTACTTTTTGTTCAAGCAAATCTCCAACTGAGTCAAGAGTATTTTTTCTTGTCGAATTTTTCAAGAGTCTGGATTCCACATCTAAGAGACTTTTTTCCGGTGCAGGTAAACGAGTTAACATCCTCGTTTGCGCTTTTCATAGATAATTCTTTATGTATGAATCAGACGTTATGCTGAAAAAAGAAAATATCGACTGATTACACAGCCAAAGATAGGAGAGACGCATTCGGGTCTGGTTTTTTAACGTCTCTCTGGAATCTGAACGAAACCTCATGGGAACTATTGGCAGCGTGGAGCGGAAACGTGGCAAATTCACGCCTCGCGCCTTCAATTTTGCGAACGCAACATGGACATCCATCGAGTACGAATAGTTGTATCTCTGCGCCGTCATCAACGCGCGTCCTATCGCTTGTTCTATTTCTGTTGTGTTGGTTCCGTTTGTCTTAATTTTAGCGGTGCCTCAAGAACTACGCGAGGAACACAGACAACTACAGGAGTTGTCTCAAATAGAAATCTGAGAAGGAAATCATTAACGGGAAAATTTTTCTTCGTGCAGCTCCTGAAAATTTCATGAAGCTTGATGAAGTTCACTTTTGGCGAAAAGAAACTATGAAATAAATTTTAATTTTGCACCTTTGTCTGCGTGGTGTGGCATCATTGACTCGACGGCACCGCATCTGAGCTTCGTTGTGCGGGAAAATAATGACTTTGGAAGTTGAGTAGAAAGTCGCAGTGAATCTTTCGGATCCTGCGGGAACCGACCGCGGGAGAGGAGAGGGCTTTGGTTCGGTTCGGAACTAGTCGGGCGGACATAATACGACTCCCAGCATCGTTGCCGACAAATAACTCAAAACTTGTAGAACCCAGAGACAATATATGTATGAATGTGCATATTGAAAAAGGACACAAGTCCACTTTCTTCGAACTTCACCTTTAGACGGTTTTGAACTCTTTATGGGTAAAGGCATGTGCGCGGTGCACCATATGAGCTGAGGTTCACGTTCAACCTCAGTGCAAAAATTTTTTCTCCGTGAAAGGGGAGTTTAAATTTATTGATTTTCAATGGGGAGTATAAACGCTAATTTCTCACATACAAGTTGATTTGAGACTTACCCATGCATGAATCGCTTTTTTCAACGGAAATATTTAATGAGATACACATGGTCGTGCTATGATTTCTACACTATTTAGTTCTGGGAGTCTGTCCTAAAACATTCGCGCCTGAACGTCTAGTGTACTGTCCAAACCATACAGACAATAAAATCCAGAGACCCTGGACTCCTGATTAAGAATGATAATCTGGTGAGGCACAAGTAAGTTCCGGAGGTCAACTATATTTTTCGCTTAAAGATAGTTGATGAGCAACTTATTCGCTAAATGATAGTTGATGAGCAACGCATTCGTCAAATGATGAATGATGAATGTTGCAGTTAACAAATTGCCAGGCGAATGTTTAAAATTAGATTAGGTTTGCCCAACCAGATGGTCAAATCTTCACGGCAAAAGAGGAGTGCCGCACAGTTGATCGAGTCAATAGGAGAGGTCGGACAAAATTTGGAAATTTTAAACGCTTATAACTACGTTTATACAAAATTCTGAGGTTCTAAAAGTGGTTTCTTTGGTTTTCTCGTGAAATTTTCTCTGAAAACACCTCTAAAAGTTTAAAATGCGACGAAATAAACATCAACAATTGTAATATTAGTCAAATATTTCATGTCCGACCACTCTAATTGACTCGATCCATTGTGTGCCGTAGAGCTTATGTCCCAACTTGGATATTCCCAATCATTTGTGGTAGTACTCCAATAAATTAGACAAATATGACACAAATGTTGCGGTATTACCCCAATTTGAGTTGCGGCTCTATCCAAATTCATTGGAGATTTCCAGATCATCCAAAAAATTGGGGTGGTGCGACAATTTTAAGGGATAAACTCTAACACTTTTTCTTTCCGTGTTTGGTCATCAGTCATCATTAGGCGAACACTGGAAGAAAAACCACATTGGATCTAGAGTCTAGACTCTTGAAAACATCGACAAGAAAAAATACTCTTGATTCAATCAGATTTAAGCTTAAATCAAATGGAAATCCGCTCAAATTAAGAGGCTTGGTTCTTGATTTAAGCAAAAATCCGATTGAACCAAGAGTATTATTTCTTGTCGATGTTTTTAAGAGTCTGGACTCTAGATCCAATGTGGTTTTTTTTTCCAGTGAACCTAAGCGATGCCTCCCGGACATAACTGGATCCCAGCACGGAATCTCTAAAATTTATTTTCATTAGTCGTAGAACATTGCCAAAATATGACAACCCCTGTCGAGGTGAACACGGAAGGGTTTGTCCTCATTACCCATCTGTTAAAAAGCAATAATGCAGCGTGGGCCGGAGAGAGTGATTCGATGGTGGGAGAGAGAGGGGGGGTACAGGGGGGAGGTAACCGCAGAAACAATTAGTGATGAATACCGGGGACAATAATATGAAAGCTAATATCGGAGACGGAGTCGCTTGTCTGGGGAGGTGCGGATCGAACGGCTTTTGGCTCGCCCCCCCTTCGCCCCCTCACTACCCCCCTCTACCCTTCGCGCGGCGTGGCAGCCCGCGGCCGACTTAATAATGTGGTCTGAGAACGAGGAGCGCCAGTGGCACTCGGCGTTGTCACTTTTTGCGGTCCAATGCGCTCATTTTATGGTAAATTCAACTGAACAAGGGCCAAACTTCAGAGCCCATACGCACTGGAAAAAAAACACATTGGATCTAGAGTCCAGACTCTTGAAAACATTGACAAGAAAAAGGACTCTTGATTCAATCAGATTTAAACTTAAATCAAAAGGAAATCAGTTCAAGTTAAGAGGCTTGGTTCTTGATTTAAGCTTAAGTCTGATTGAATCAAGATTATTTTTTCTTGTCGATGTTTTTAAGAGTCTGGACTCTAGATCAAATGTGTTTTTTTTTTTTTTTTTTCCAGTGCGCGTTTTCTGCAGGGGTGCTGATATTACTCGATCACGCACCCGGGCGTTAAAATGTAGAAAGAGGCAAAATTTTGAAGGGTCAAAAGTTAAAAATTAGAGGAAAATAGAAGAAAACCCCATTTTCGGGCCTTATCAGTAACATTTTAAAGTTGAATTCCAAATCTCACGCACGGGGTAAATAAATTCAAATCATCGAAAGATATTGTTACTTCGGGATTTTTTTTCGAAACTCGCCATATTTTAAAATTGAGGGGGGGGGGGGGGTTAAAAATCGTGCATGGATACACTACATTTTATGTCATTAGAACTTCGTTGGTTTAACCGAATACCTACTCGTACCAGACAAATTTAGGGTCAATCAACCGGACGCGTCTTTAAAATGACCATTTCAGCATTTGTCCCTGATTTTTTTCTTCTTTTTTTTCTGTGTTTAAAAACTCTCCATTTTTAATCGCTCAAAACCATAAAGAAATACGCTTGTCATCCATCACTGGAAAAAACAAATTGGATCTAGAGTCCAGATTCTTGAAAACATTGACAAGAGAACGGACTCTTAATTCAATCAGATTTAGGCTTAAATCAACAGGAAATCCGCTCAAATTAAGAGGCTTGGTTCTTGATTTAAGCTTTAATCTGATTGAATCAAGAGTATTTTCGCTTGTCAATGTTTTTAAGAGTCTGGACTCTAGATCCTGCGATGTGTTTTTTTAGTGATCTATCAGATTTCGAGTAATTAATGAGATGAATGCAGGGTGATTTTAATCAGAAAGGAGCACGTTTAAGATGCTCCAACAATCGGATAAAACAAAAAGCGTGATTGAATGTGCGTTTCCTTCACAAGTTGTATCTGCAAATTGAATTTTTTCACTTCGAAAAAGTACAACCATCCCACAGACAAAAGCTGTTCCTCGACGCTGCCTTAATTTCATCAAGGAACATTTTTCATCCGGCGAAAGCTGCGCTTCGTTACAGCCGAGAGAGACCACTCGAGCGTTTAAAATCAAACCGTATTGATTCCCAAAAATGTAATCTATTTAAACCCCTCCGCAGGCCGTCAGAGTGGAGTCTCGAAGATAGAGATGAGGGGGTGGGAATGGGGGGCAGGAGTTAAGAAGGGGGCGGGGGAGGGGGGAACAAGACAAGAAAACAAACGCACTCCGGCCGGGATTCGATCGAGATCGCGGTGGAAGGTAAGCGAGCATGTTAATTTGGAGAGCGGATGAAGCGAAAAGCGCCGCTGCTCAGAAAACATGGGAATACATCAAATAAAACTAATCGCCCTGATATAAATCCGTTCCTTTTGCCTCGCTCCCTTTGTTTTCGCTCGGGTCCCGATTGCGAAATTGCACCGGGTGCTTTGCAACGAAGTAACTCCCCTGTACAGCCCGAGATGCAAAATTTCTTGAAAGCTCATTAGACGCAATTCACGGTGGAATTTTTCAGACTTTTTAAACGGACTTGGAGGGCCGCAAAAAGGCCACCTGCATGAGATACACTGGGAAAAAACACATTGGATCTAAAGTCCAGACTTTCGAAAACATTGACAAGAAAAATGACTCTTGATTCAGTCAGATTTAAGCTTATAAATCAAAAGGAAATCCGCTCAAATTAAGAGGCATTGGTTCTTGATTTAAGCTTAAATCTGATTGAATCAAGAGTATTTTTTCTTGTCGATGTTTTTAAGAGTCTGGACTCTAGATCCAATGTGTTTTTTTTTCCAGTGTAGGGAAAACTCACACGGTAAAAAATAGTCTTGCTAATTCAACAATTAAATTGTTAAAAAAAACGTTTCCGACATGTTTCAATGTAGATTTTACAATAAAGAATTTTGGCACGAGAGTATTTAAATTAGCATTTTTTATTGCAAAATTTACATTGAAACATGTCGGACACTTTTTTTTAACAATTAAATTGTTAAATCAGCAAGACCATTTTTTCCGTGCAATTTCGAAAATCTAGGGGAAATATCACCAGTCAAGCCTCAGAGTTCCTTTTTGCATTCTCAAAGGGTAATTTATTGCGAGTGACATTCTCAGCCCCTCTAAGAAAAAATTGATTTTGTTTTAGCAAACTGAAGATCAGGAAAATTTTCATTTACATCTCTATATTCGCTACAGATACCTCTGATATAAAAATCTCAGCTTCACTTTCAGTATCAAGTGCGGTCAAGGCTAGAACTGTTGATGAGCAGAAAACAAAGTCGCCGGGGTAAGGGTAGAGTTTTACAAAAATTTCAGTCAGATTTTGGCTTTTGGGAAGGAGTTGGAGTTTCCTATTAGAAAATGTTTCCTCACGCAGAGGGGCTAACATGGGCTTCATTCCTTTTCCCACTTAGTCACAAGCAAGTAAGAGGTGCAGTGTGTATGGCATCTCCAGTTTACTTGCGTGGTCTCATATCAAATTGATTTCAAAATTCCGAAAACATTTAAGTCAATAGAGATGGGAAATTTAAAAAACCCACACTTGGTAAATGATCGATTTACCTGAGGGTATTTTCCGGGATTTTCTCTTTAAATTTGGCTCCCTCCTCTTTAAGCTGTGGCCTCTCCTCGCAGAAAGAGTCGCTTCTATTCTGTAAGAAGGGCGCTCACTTTGCCAGAGAGCAGTGGCGTGGCGTCATTTGCGATTTATCGATTTATCTGCCATTTAAACGCATGGAAAAGGATCGATACACAGGGTGTTCACAACGAACACCTTGATTATCGATTCTTTACCATAGTTTCGAATGGGGAAATATCGATAATCGATCATTCACGCCTCGCCACTGCCAGAGAGGAGACTCCGCTCTCATACCACTCCAGTTTTTTTAGATAAAAGGTGATAAGATCTGTAATAGGATACTTTAACTTCCAAACATTTCATGATTGAGTGATAGAAGCCACTACAAAGAGCAAGAAAATCTGGACATTTGGACCCTGAAAGCTCGAAAATCGAGGGACACATGACGTCTTGAAGTTCCTAGACAAAGATTCTAAAATTACTGTAAGTCAAGTTTAGATTAAGAATCTTGACAGGAAAACAGAACAGGACACAGGAACAGGGGTGGCTAGTGCTCACCGTGCTGAGAAAATCAAAATGAAACTGAAGTCGCGCTTAGCGTAATCCCAAGGTTTATAGAGTGCGTTCCCCATCGAGATCCCCAAATCGCCAATTTTGACCTTTCCCCTAAATTCGGCTCTCTTGAACAGGTTGCTACCGGGACAGAAGGTCCCTTTTCTCATGTCGTATGCGGCAAAAGCATCACAAGCGCCATGCGACGTTCCAAAAATCCCCTTTTTTACAGAGAAATTGTTGGTTGAATCTATTTAAAAATTTCCCTGAATTTTATCGGCAACACAAAGAAATTTCTGTGAAATTTTCGGACGGCTTCGTTAAAAAATTTCTCTGTAAAAAAATAGAATGGCGGCGGAAACTTTGAAACGTTGCATGGCGCTTGTGATACTTTGGCCGGGAAGTTACGATATGAGAAAAGGGACCTTCTGTTCCGGGAGCAACCTATTCAAGAGAGCTGAATTTAGGGGAAAGGTCGAAATTGGTGATTTGGAGATCTCAATGGGGAACGCTCCCTATAAACCTTGGGATTACGAAGGTGACGAGATCTCAAAATCGCCAATTTTGACCTTTCCCCTAAATTCAGCTCTCTTGAACAGGTTGCTCCCGGGACAGAAGGTCCCTTTTCTCATGTCGTATGCGGCAAAAGCATCACAAGCGCCATGCGACGTTCCAAAAATTCCCTTTTTTACAGAGAAATTGTTGGTTGAATCTATTTAAAAATTTCCCTGAATTTTATCGGCAACACAAAGAAATTTCTGTGAAATTTTCGGACGGCTTCGTTAAAAAATTTCTCTGTAAAAAAATAGAATGGCGGCGGAAACTTTGAAACGTTGCATGGCGCTTGTGATACTTTGGCCGGGAAGTTACGATATGAGAAAAGGGACCACCTGCCCCGGGAGCAACCTGTTCAAGAGAGCTGAATTTAGGGGAAAGGTCGAAATTGGTGATTTGGAGATCTCAATGGGGAACGCTCCCTATAAACCTTGGGATTACGAAGGTGACGAGATCTCAAAATCGCCAATTTTGACCTTTTCTCCTATTCATTTGGCTCTCTTGGACAGATTGCCCCCAGACCCTTCTCACAAATCCTGTCAAAAATAGGCCCCAAGATGGAATGAACTCTGACTATAGACGCATTTTAGTGTGACGTCACATCTCGATTTAATGTCAATACCTCGAAAGTCGGAATGTGCCTCAACAAACGAACACAACGTTCGTCCAAAGACCAAGTACTAAGTCACGAGCTTATTATATTATCAATTCGTGTGTGTGTGGTCTCAAATGTTTTGGAAAATAAGTAACTAGCTTTCATAATTTTACGGTCTCATGGATTAATGTTTCAGTTTTGGGCTTGTTTTAGCATTCTTTCATCAATTGTTCATTTTGGAGGTTATGTTTGTTTGTTGGGGCACTTGCGAGATACCGAACCAACAATATCGCTCCGTGACGTCACCACTAAATGCGTCTATTGACTGCGGGCTTTCTAACGGTGCACGGCCGAGTCACCGGAGGCCATTTAGTCGGCGTGTAGAGGCAACGCTGGCGGTATGCTGCCCCTTGGGCTCGGCTCTCGGTGGCTCCGAAATAAAACGGAGAATTTAGTGGAATCCGACGTGTTTCACGGAGCAATGAGCACACTCGACTCCGCGCCGGAGCCGGGAAAACTTTCCGAGCAGCCTGTGAGCATTTGTTTTCTATTCTCCGTTTTTCAATTTATTTATTTTTTCTCCGTTCCTTGAGCACGTGGAGCGGAAATATTCACATTTTCCACGTATTTAATTTAATTCCTCTCCTCGCCGCGAAATTTTATTAGTAAACAGTTCCCGTTCTATCCGACGCTCCTCGCAACTATACGCGCGGAGCTGCCGCGCTCACGATTCAGCGGCGGATCCAGAGTCAGTCGGACGGGGAGGAAATTTGCTGTTGTCGAAAGGGAAGCTGAGGGGCACCCCCGGAAAATTTAAAAAAAATAGCCCCCCCCCCCCCCCGATTGAATTTTAAGAAGTATTAACATACGAGGGGGTACCAATGAAAGGTCGGAGGGAGGGGATTGAAGCGGAAATGTTAAGGTGCTAATCCTCCAAGATTTGTGGTTTGAAAGAGAGCAGTGGAGGTTAGGAGTCGTGGAGCGCGAGGGAGTGTTGTAAAGCGACTTATATGTATGTATATGTAAACTACAAAAACCCTCAAAAACATTTTCGGGCAAAAAATCCGGTCGAGGAAATTGACGTGTTACATCTTATTAACCAAAAAAATTCCCTTTCACCCCTCCAAGAAGGTTGATAAAACTAAGTAAGTAACTATGAGATGGCAAAAAGCTCTCTTAAATTCTCAGGGTCCATCAAGGCCACATATGTCCAAAAACTTACTCTATATGGTTTAAAAAAAAAGAAACAAAAAATAATCCCTTAACAATAAGAAAATTTAAAAAAAAAAAACAAAAACAAAAACCGATTATGTGGTTCACAGATATGTACATAAATCCTTCGAATGAACTTGAAATCACAAAATCGGTCGAGAAAATTTAAATGAATTTTCTCCTTCAATTATGAGTTCCGCAACAAGCACGACTCGCTTGAAGCTTTCCATACACGAGCCGCAAGAAACTAATTTCTTCTTTCTTACCTACTGATTGTGAGGAGAGCGGGAGCATTTACTTTTTCCTTCATTTATACAGGATGCAACAAGCATGACTCTTGCGTTTGCAGAAACCCTTTCATTAAGGAGATCGCGAGAGCCTTTACCGCGTTCATTTCCAAACGGGATTACTCCAGAATTTCATGCATTTTAATAATTTAAACGATTCATCTGTTCTTCTCTTCTCTCCTTCTGTCCATTGACAGAGATACACAATTTTTCCGACTCACTGACGCGACCGGCTCGATGCTCTCAGTGAAACGATGCTTTTTTATCCCTGACGCCAGCTTCAGTTTTACCAGTGGACCCATTTTACCACATAGGTACATTTCAGACTCTTTCGATTAACTTCGCTGCATCTAAATCATGGTTGCTTTTACTGTAAGCTTACCATATGATTTGGATGGTGAGAAGGCTAAAAGTTTTCGTTTACTTTTCCTTTTTTTCATTTTCACGAAATGGGTCCCATTTGACAAGAGGAGTTACTTAAAGAAATTGAATTAAGTTTCGATATAAGAAAACTCACACCCATGCTGTGATGTAAGTGTTATTCTGATTTTTTTTTTTTTTTTTTTTTTTTTTTTTTTTTTTTTTTTTTTTTTTTTTTTTATACCTTAGAGGTAATCCACACTTGTTTACGCATCGAGCCGGTCGCGTCAGTGAGTCGGAAAAATTGTGTATCTCTGTCAATGGACAGAAGGAGAGAAGAGAAGAACAGATGAATCGTTTAAATTATTAAAATGCATGAAATTCTGGAGTAATCCCTTTTGGAAATGAACGCGGTAAAGGCTCTCGCGATCTCCTTAATGAAAGGGTTTCTGCAAACGCAAGAGTCAGGCTTGTTGCATCCTGTATAAATGAAGGAAAAAGTAAATGCTCCCGCTCTCCTCACAATCAGTAGGTAAGAAAGAAGAAATTAGTTTCTTGCGGCTCGTGTATGGAAAGCTTCAAGCGAGTCGTGCTTGTTGCGGAACTCATAATTGAAGGAGAAAATTCATTTAAATTTTCTCGACCGATTTTGTGATTTCAAGTTCATTCGAAGGATTTATGTACATATCTGTGAACCACATAATCGGTTTTTGTTTTTGTTTTTTTTTTTTTAAATTTTCTTATTGTTAAGGGATTATTTTTTGTTTCTTTTTTTTTAAACCATATAGAGTAAGTTTTTGGACATATGTGGCCTTGATGGACCCTGAGAATTTAAGAGAGCTTTTTGCCATCTCATAGTTACTTACTTAGTTTTATCAACCTTCTTGGAGGGGTGAAAGGGAATTTTTTTGGTTAATAAGATGTAACACGTCAATTTCCTCGACCGGATTTTTTGCCCGAAAATGTTTTTGAGGGTTTTTGTAGTTTATATCAGCTCGTTTTTGAATGGAGAAAGGTGTGGCCATAAAATATTAAGTAGGTACTATTGGCTATTTGAAAATCCTGAATGAATGGAAAGTAAACAACATCTGCTAAAGCACTAACACATTCAGCAGAAATTTTAATAGCACCCACTGACTTTGTGATCAGTCTGGAAATAGGTAGTTGAAAGTAGTGGGGCTACCTAAGGTAGTCAAATGTATCAGTATACCTATTGGAAAGGCTCACAGGAAAAGGGTGACAGGGGAGGGGGAGGGGTTAAATAGCTATCGAGTTGTCATTTACCTGCGTGAGAAAATTAATGGAAAAAGAGTATAACTTATTGTCATAGGCATTACACTGTAAGCTTATTTCAAGTGATAAAATAATTTTGCTCATTTGTTTCAACTACGCACATCATCCCTCTTAAGCGCACCTATGTTTGTATTAATGCTAGCAGCAAGTTTTTCGATACTGAATTTCATCACTCAGCAACCTATCAGATGATAATGGAAATTCATGAGAGCGTTGCCTTATAAATCATAGGTACTCTGTATGGAATGATGAATTATTCATGAAACAACCAGTGAATGAAGTAGTAGAGCACAAATTTTACCAAAATGAGTCTATTTGGTGTGGCATGACTTTAAACCAGCTAGGTATTTTCATGACTTTTGGGATTATTATTCTTTAGAGCATCCAAACATCCAAACTTTGTTCCTACAGACTCTAGGTACACCATACTCTAAGGAGCATTGTAAAAGAAAAATTGTCGATGATTGCAATGAAATGAGAAATATTTTCATTTCCCCTGAATACTTAATTTCTCATTGAAAATTTGGCAACAGGCATACTTATCGCATAAGATGATCTTCCTAACTTGAGGGTGCCAGCAGCCTGATTGTTGAAAGTTTGTGTTTGAAAGGTAGACACAGATGACATTGGTTAAAAGGTGGAGCGTTATTGATCAAATATGTCTTATCGCTGCTTTATCGTGCCTTTGTCTGGTGGAATGGACAACATACTGTCAGAAACTTAAGAGATGCCTTTAGCTTGTCTAGGGTTCCACCCATCAGAGGCACGACAAAACAGCGACAAGACATAGCGCCGACCAATCACGTACCGCCTTTTGACCTATGTCATCTATGTCTACCCGAGAAACACACAATTTCGACAATCAGGCTGCAGGTTCTGACAATGAATACCTATTAAGAGAATTTCTCACTGACCTTATTAAGTATCGGCCATTGCAAAAAAATACCTGCGCATGCAATGAAATAGCTTGTCTTTCTCTTGGATTAATTTCGAATAATATCGCTTCACCATAAAATTTGTCAAATCATATACTTGCCCACCTAGGTAGTGCCTTAAGTTATTTTAAAAAATGCAATAGCCACGAAGAAAGTATTTGGTCGTAATACAGGCATTTTAAGGATAAAATATTGCAAAATTTACCTCTTAAATTCCTTGAGTTTTTAAGGTTCACTGACAGACATCAACCGAAACGGCAATCTCTTGATAAGAGCATTTAGTTAATATATGGAAGGTGATATGCGAGCTTTCCATTTCTTCTCATAAATGATACCAATTGATCTAATCACATTCAGCCTTGGACGATTAGCGGTGCAGAAACTAGGTAGGTCAATACTGAACTCCGAACACCTGATATTTTACGTGCACTGTTTCACTGGAGTAATTACATGCTGGGAGCTGAGCTTAGAAAGCACTCGCTAGGTCAAAATGGAATAATACTTCAGTAACACATCTAGCAATAAGTATAAATAGCAATAAGTGGGTGCAAACATAACCTTATGACTTGATGTAAACAAACACTCAATACGTGAATGACACAGAGGTTCCCTCTAGCAAACTAGTCCTCATTTAAAACAGAGAACTGAGATTAAATATCCATTAACAGGGTGGAGATTATCCCCTCACATAAGCAGCAAGAAAGAGGGGCGGCGATTTAAACAAAGCTTTCCATTCCGATTTAAGTGGGTATATCCTCTCACTTACTGGGGCTGATGCGATCAGGCAAGGCTCATAGACAAAGTAAGGATCATGAAGACATACTTCTGGCTGGATAAAAAGATAGTTGTTAATATAATTGTATTCAGCCTTGATTGACACAATCGCACTTATTCCAATGGAACTAGGTAGGAACTGGCACCTACTTATGTTACTACTGTAGTCCTCTTAACAGATAAGCAATTTATTCTGTTACGCTTTTGTACGGAGGAAGAATGGATGCACCCATTTCACACGGTAATCGATGCAAGAAAATGAAGCCTTCATTGTGTTTTCATCATCAACTTATGAAATTATGAGAATAATACGAGTACATACCTTTCATTAAAGACCTTGTTACTAAAGTTGGGCAAAATGATGTTTCTAACAACTCCTGACGCAAAATCAAAGAGACTCAGAAGAAACCAATTTGAGCAAATGCTCACAGTCAAAGACCTTTGATTATGTGACATTCAGTTGACCTATGATTGAACTGTTCCGAAAAGGGATGGAATTGTGCCTCACATACTCAGGTACGCAAGCCGCGCGTAACAAGAACGGTAGAAGAGATAGGAGGATTCCAAGATAAATCATGAAGGAAACATGTTCTTAATGTAAATAACATACACTTCAGAGAAGCATAATCACTCCAGAGCACATAGGTTGATGGCAAGATATAGAGCGAATAAATTTTGGTCGAAGTTCAGTGACAGTCGCATGTGAAGACCGAGGCTCATATTCCAGTAATTTTTAGACTTTAGTAGTGAGAATACATTCTGTGATGTAAATGCTGCTTCCTTTGGAGAGTTTGGCACAATTTCGGTGTAATTTCTTTGACGTAATTTACCGGAATTACATCTATCGCTTCGGTCAGGTACTGACATAAACATGACGACATAACCTCACTTAAAATTTTGTCACATGTCGTTCAATAAAATAAAGATATCACTTGAACATTTAAAGAGAAATTAAGGTATATCGGGCTCCAGTAGAACACGTGAGACGTAATAATAAGAGTACGTACATATAGTAGTTAGCATCTACAAAGAATTAAACTCTTATCCAAATTAGGTAAATCTATTCACAACTAGTTAAAGAGGTTGGTAACGACCGACCAGAAATCACTTGAGATTTTTAAGAAACCAATGAAGTAGTGTATCGGGATAAAAATGGGCGTAATAATATAAGTGTGTAATATTAGTTAGGATCTAAAATGAATTGAACTTTTAAATTAAATCTGTTCATTATTCACAAATAAATACAGTAGATGGAGGTTGATAACGACGACAGGAATTTCGTTCCCAAAACTCGGACGAACCTGAACAGAATGAACCAATGGCGTTGAACCATTATATTACTGGTTTTTTTCTAAATTCAAAAATTATAGCTAAAATTTTGAAGGATGTAAGCGGATGCTGGATTATCCGTGAGATAAAGCGCTTTTTTATGTGGCAAAATGAAATCCTCACATCTTCACGGAGTGCCCTTTATATAGGCTCCATTACGATCTGCGGCCGGGTAAGCGAGAAATCTGTTGTTAAAGATGGTCATGACGGGCAGTTTAGTCGTATTTTCCGTAATTTCTCTTTAAGATCACTAGGAATGTTACAAAACTGTAAAAACCCATGGACGCGGTAACATGACGATTCTTTAGGTACCCACTTTTATGGTCTAAGGTTTACCGTTATCGCGGAGTTTGAGTGACTTTCTCATGTTCGATCCCGATCGAACAAACTTAGAGCAATTTAAGGAAATTTTGTCATACTCATTTTTATCCCCCCCCCCCCCCTCACTCTTGAGGATCCTCTCACCGACCCATCACGTTGCGCGCCCGCGGTAACTAATAAATTATTCCAAATTTGCACACCTTGACCCGTCTCCCCGATTTGTACGCATTTAAAGGTGTCCTTTACCTTCTATTAAATTGAAAGTGCTCTTCCTAACCATTGTATAACTCGTCTTGAACACCCTTTTTATGTTTCCAACCTTTCTTTCATAATTATCTTCAAATTTATCACCATTACATCCATATTTCTTCGCAACTTAGAGTCCCATCCATATGCAAATTTTCCAAATTTTCACTTTCTTTAGCTTCAGTTCAATAACGTACCCCCAAAACCTATACATATTCTGAAAGTACTCATTGAGCCCGACCTGCTCAAATCTTTATCGACCAATAAAGTTCAAATCGCAACATTCAAATCCAACTTTCAAAGTCCACGTCAAACACAGATCCGCTCCCCCTGGAGCCCCCCACCTAGCGGCCGTCCCCGCTCGGTTCCTTTTGGCTCTTGCGCGGCGCTCAAGACGTCAGCCGCTTGCCCCTTGGAATCACTTGTATCCAGCACGCTGAAGAAGGCGGACCCGGACCTCACCACGGAAGCAGCTCTCTCCCGGATCAAGAATTTCTACCCGACGCCCCTGCCAAGGTGGACTCTGTGAAGAAGGACAAGGACTCTGGCTCTCCATTGTTGGAAAGGACACCTTCCCGCTCTATGCAAGTCCCGTCAACCGACGGTCCCCACGAAGCATCGTGATCACCTGGCGCCTGCTCGCTGTACGAAGGAAACCGACGTTACCTCATCCCGGTTCTCTGAAGTCAAGCTTGGCTCTCTCCAGTAATCGCGCAGTGATGAAAGGTATGCCACAAGCGCTGCCTCATCACCCTACGTATTAATATTTTTTCTCTTTACAGGTTTAATTCACTCTTCACCACAGGTGCATCGCCTGTCCTGCTTTTGGGCTATCCCAAAAAAGTACACTCCTCTAATTGCATGCCACGTTCACTATTCCGATAGTGAAGGTTTCATGCAATTAGCCGACTTGCTTTAATAAGCACCTTCTGTGCCTATTAGAACGTACTATTCAATTATCTCATTTAATATTCCAAAATTTCTCACTATCCCCATCTCAACCTAACCCCTAAATTGTGGAATTGAATCACTCTCGTTTTCGATCTCCATCAATTTAGTGGCATGCTTTAATGCAAATCTTCTATTTGCATTAGAACGTCCTTTTCTTTCCCCCTTTCGGTCAATCATTTATTTTAGTCACTTTTTCATCTCTCAGCTCTTTCCTCTCTTTCCTGGTTTGCTTCTTTTTCCTCAAAACAAGCTGGTCCCTCGGTTTTTAATTTATCCCCCCCTCCTTTTCTGTTTCGCTCCTTTCTCATATTCAATTTTTTCTCCTCCTCTTCTTTTTTTTCTAAGTTTTTCCCCTTTATATCGCTCATAAAATTGGTCCCTCGGGCCGGATCTAGTTTCTGGCATAAAATCTCTAACTCTTAATGCTCGAAACCGGAATAGAGTGCGAACAGTCCTTAGGAATACGTCCACTTAATTAACCTGTCACAACCTTCATTTCAAATCCTAGCGCAGCAGCGAAATATCGGTGCTGAACTAGGTCCTCAACCTTAGAAAATCCTGACGAAGCTTTATGACCGTAAAGCATACCAGGTTCTGAACCTTCGAAAAATCCTAGTACAGTTGCTGTATCGTAATCAAACTAGGTATAATTCAGATTGACATTCCTGAAATAACGTTTGCTCTCTATCTCGAATTATTTAACCTCTCATTCATAACCTTTTAATTTTTTTCTTCCTTATTTGAAATGTCTTCCGACGACGAAAATAATGAGGCTCATCTGAACCATGATAATCATAATAACAATGACCAACATGATGATGGGCACCACAACGACAATACAAATGCAGCGGATTTGCAAGGGGTGTCCATCGTTGCCAAATTGGCAAACCTCTGCAAACTCGCCCGGAACACACGCGATGCTTTCCGGCAGGTGCCGGACGAGGATGACATAGAAGCCTTCTCTCCTTCATTCAAAAGGCTGGAAAAGTATTGCGAGCGTTTCGAAACGCTAATGGATGAAGCAATCGAATTTTCGGTTGCTCATCCTGATTCACCTTTAGAAGCAGATAGACTTCAAGTCGAGTTTGAGCGACTTACGCGGGAAGCTCAAACTGAATATCTCAAACGATCAAAGAAGAACGATACTTCTAAACAACAAGATGCCTCTGGTTTTCAGACGATGATCAATCAAACAATGTTAAACACCGCCTTCAGCGGTTTTAACCCAAAAATTCGCTTGCCAAAATTAGAGTAACCCACTTTTCAGGTCAAATTGAAAATTGGCGAACATATTACAATTTATTCCTGGCATCTGTGCACAATTCTCCTCATCTAAAAGAAGTTGAAAAATTTCAATACCTTTTAGGTAGCTTGCGCGGTGAAGCCCTCGATCTAATTAAGAGCCTTGATATAACCACCGAAAATTATGAGGTAGCTTGGAATCTCCTTTGCAAAAGGTACCAGTCCACCAGGAGGCATATTTTCTTTCATTTTGCAGGGTTGCTAGATCTTCCGGAAATTAAAGAAAATAAGCAAGTACATTCTTTGCTCGCCAAAGTACGAGAGCATACTCAGGCTCTTAATGCCTTGGGTCACGCTACAGCCACTTTCGACGGTGTGCTTGTCACAATTCTTTCCCGAAAAATATCACCAAAGCTGTGGCGACGATTAGAGGACCACCGAGGCAGCAACAAGGAATATCCAAAATTGGAGGAAATTATTTCCTTCCTGGAGAAAGAGGCCGCATACGCTGATGATCTGGTAACATCCAGAAAGGAGAATAAAGATGCTCAATCAACTTCAAATAAAAATGCTCCGAATAATTCGTCAAATAAAAATTCAACCAAGGCTCTGGTCACCACCACAAAGGACGACAAGTCCGAGAACTCTTCTGGACAAAATCAGCGCAGTCCTGCCCCTTGCGTGCTGTGCTCAGAGCCTCACCCGATTTATAGGTGCTTAAAATTTAGAGATATGCCATTTGTTCAAAGGCTCGAGCTTGTAAAAGCCCGTAAACTTTGTAAGCGCTGTCTTAGCGGCATGCATAGAACTGAAAAATGCAACAAAGATTTTCGCTGCATTGCTTGTAACGAGCCACACAATACATGGTTACACCCCCCTCCACCTACCCCGACTACTGCCGAAAAACCGAAAAGTTCGGTAACCATGGTCGGTGAAACCTCCCGACCCGATACGGTCATCCTATTGGCCACTGTTCAGGTCGAAGTTTCCTCTTCGAAGAAAGCAACAATGCTAAGAGGCATCCTTGATTTAGGATCACAAACAACGATAATTGTGACCAAATGCGCTCGTGCCCTTCAATGCAGTATTGATCCGAACCTCAATCCGGTGAACGGGATATCTGGCTATCCTGTTCCGATTCGCGGCATCACCAAAATCAACCTCAAGCACCACGGTAAAGTATTGATTCGAGATCAGTTTGTAACTGTCATCGACAAAATTTCCAGCCCGACTCCATCCACGCCAATTTCACCGGAAGTCCGTTACCGTCTTGCGGGCTATCCATTGGCGGATCCTGATTTTGATAAGGTGAATGCACCTGTTGAAATTTTAATAGGTCTTGATATTTTACCGCAACTTTTGTGCGGCGAAACAATCTCTCTCGGTCCCGGTTTTCCTACTGCCCTGAAAACCAAACTAGGATACGCCGTGATGGGAATAGCTCCGGTCGCAGAGCCTTCTCAAATTCTAATCTCGACTATCAACCATCAAAAAATTCACGCTCCGCATCGATGCCCTCTGTGCTTGAATAATCATGGAGTCGATCGTTGCTTACAATTTCCTAAAATCCAATGCAACCGAAAATTTTCAATCATTCAATCTCAAGGATTGTGCGTAAGCCGCCTGAGTGATAATCACGAAAAATCCGAGTACAATTTGGCAACCTCATGCAAAATCTATAATCAGGATCACAACACTTCGCTTCGTGATCACCCGATATTTGGAGTCTCGTCTTCCGTATCGGCAACGGCGCACCCTATCAGAGAACTCGAAACCGAACACCGCGATCTTCGCGGCTGCTCAGTGGAAGAATCCTATGCCTATACAGACACAGCCGCCGCTGGTTTAGTGCCCGTCAAAAATGCGCTTACTTGGCAAAACCGACTAGACAACTTTTATAATCATAAAGTCTCACAACTAAAACAGTGGATTAGCAGCGCATCCCAGTTCTTCACTGGCGTAGCGCCTGCAAAACGAGAAATACCTCCCTCATTACAAAAAGACGAGAGTACCACGTTTACAGTCCTTGGCATACAGTGGCCGCTCTCAGAGGGAAAGAACACTGAAATTGAGACTTAAAAAATCCAATTTCAGTCTCGGTCCATTTCGATAAAATGTAAATTCTTCTCGTCAACCACTCGAAATTTTATGTTCAGAAAATCATCTGAAAAAACAACCTTTGTATTTTTATTTTTTCCTTGGCTTCGACTTCACGTTTGCCAAACTTTCTATCTCATATTCGGTTTTATTTTTAACTTTGTAAGGCTCCAAGTAGCCACATTATCTTTAATTTCTTAGTTTTATTTTTCTCATTATTAATTTTTCTCCCTTTCTTCGGCCCCTTGCAAGCCAGGAATTTTCTCTCAGCACCTGCTGACTACCTTTTTTAGCGGACTTACCCCGGCTCTTACCGCGGCCAACCTACCTCTTAGCGGACTTACCCCGGCTCTTACCGCGGCCAACCCACCTCTTAGCGGACTTACCCCGGCTCTTACCGCGGCCAACCAACTTTTCTCCAGCGGACTTACCCCGGCTCTTACCGCGGCCAACCAACTTTTTCTTCAGCGGACTTACCCCGGCTCTTACCGCGGCCAAAACTCCTCTGCTCTGTTTCGCTGCAAACCCAGCATCCAGATGCAACAACCTCTTTTAGCGGACTTACCCCGGCTCTTACCGCGGCCAACCTACCTTTTTTAGCGGACTTACCCCGGCTCTTACCGCGGCCAACAAACCTTTTTAGCGGACTTACCCCGGCTCTTACCGCGGCCAACCTACCTTTTTTAGCGGACTTACCCCGGCTCTTACCGCGGCCAACCTACCTTTTTTAGCGGACTTACCCCGGCTCTTACCGCGGCCACAAAAACCTTCTCTCAGCAATTTTTTCAGGCTCTCTGCAGTCATTATCTTTCTCTTAGTAGCCTTTAAATCTTACTCAGCTCTCGATAGCTAACTACAAATTACCCTCGTCAATCGACCCTGAGAATATTAATCTCGGCGATACTCTCCAGTCATGGAGAATGAAATAACCGTTGTAAATAAATAAACAATACTCACTGATAATTTATAGCAATAATTATTTCAACTCACTACTTTAACTTTAATTTAATTTAATTTCCCTATATTACTTTATTCTCATTAATTCCTCAAAAAATGATTTATTACTATTAAGTATTTAAAACATGAATTAACCCCGAGAGCCTTAAAACCTCGGCGATGCTCTCTACTTTTTTGGAGAACAAGAAGTATTCTAAAATAAATTATTTACTCTTCTATCATAATTTCTTCACTTTAAGTAATTAAGAAAACATTAATCTCTTTACTTTAGGTATCCAACTATTACTCTCTTCAAGTTAATTTTCTAAGTATTAACTTATCCAAATTAATTATATACATATTAATTCTTACTTTAGATTGCTTACCCAATTATAACCTCACTCACTTAATTATCTATAATTAATAGAATATTACTCATTTAGATAACTACAATGTAAATAATATGTTGATATCTCCTATTAATTTTCCCACCCAAAACCCACCCCACCTAAGTGGCGATTTACTTCACACACGTGTGGAATGCATAATAGCTTCAAGCAGATTTAATCATTTTGTACGATCCGTCATTCGCTTTCGAACCAACTTACGTTGGTTCAACCCCCGGAGTATGTTCGATCCCGATCGAACAAACTTAGAGCAATTTAAGGAAATTTTGTCATACTCATTTTTATCCCCCCCCCCCCCCCCCCTCACTCTTGAGGATCCTCTCACCGACCCATCACGTTGCGCGCCCGCGGTAACTAATAAATTATTCCAAATTTGCACACCTTGACCCGTCTCCCCGATTTGTACGCATTTAAAGGTGTCCTTTACCTTCTATTAAATTGAAAGTGCTCTTCCTAACCATTGTATAACTCGTCTTGAACACCCTTTTTATGTTTCCAACCTTTCTTTCATAATTATCTTCAAATTTATCACCATTACATCCATATTTCTTCGCAACTTAGAGTCCCATCCATATGCAAATTTTCCAAATTTTCACTTTCTTTAGCTTCAGTTCAATAACGTACCCCCAAAACCTATACATATTCTGAAAGTACTCATTGAGCCCGACCTGCTCAAATCTTTATCGACCAATAAAGTTCAAATCGCAACATTCAAATCCAACTTTCAAAGTCCACGTCAAACACAGATCCGCTCCCCCTGGAGCCCCCCACCTAGCGGCCGTCCCCGCTCGGTTCCTTTTGGCTCTTGCGCGGCGCTCAAGACGTCAGCCGCTTGCCCCTTGGAATCACTTGTATCCAGCACGCTGAAGAAGGCGGACCCGGACCTCACCACGGAAGCAGCTCTCTCCCGGATCAAGAATTTCTACCCGACGCCCCTGCCAAGGTGGACTCTGTGAAGAAGGACAAGGACTCTGGCTCTCCATTGTTGGAAAGGACACCTTCCCGCTCTATGCAAGTCCCGTCAACCGACGGTCCCACGAAGCATCGTGATCACCTGGCGCCTGCTCGCTGTACGAAGGAAACCGACGTTACCTCATCCCGGTTCTCTGAAGTCAAGCTTGGCTCTCTCCAGTAATCGCGCAGTGATGAAAGGTATGCCACAAGCGCTGCCTCATCACCCTACGTATTAATATTTTTTCTCTTTACAGGTTTAATTCACTCTTCACCACAGGTGCATCGCCTGTCCTGCTTTTGGGCTATCCCAAAAAAGTACACTCCTCTAATTGCATGCCACGTTCACTATTCCGATAGTGAAGGTTTCATGCAATTAGCCGACTTGCTTTAATAAGCACCTTCTGTGCCTATTAGAACGTACTATTCAATTATCTCATTTAATATTCCAAAATTTCTCACTATCCCCATCTCAACCTAACCCCTAAATTGTGGAATTGAATCACTCTCGTTTTCGATCTCCATCAATTTAGTGGCATGCTTTAATGCAAATCTTCTATTTGCATTAGAACGTCCTTTTCTTTCCCCCTTTCGGTCAATCATTTATTTTAGTCACTTTTTCATCTCTCAGCTCTTTCCTCTCTTTCCTGGTTTGCTTCTTTTTCCTCAAAACAAGCTGGTCCCTCGGTTTTTAATTTATCCCCCCCTCCTTTTCTGTTTCGCTCCTTTCTCATATTCAATTTTTTCTCCTCCTCTTCTTTTTTTTCTAAGTTTTTCCCCTTTATATCGCTCTCTCAGGACCCTGGATTCTTGAAATTCAAATTTCCCGGCAAAGTAAAAAGTAAAATTTTCCTCGTTTTGGGTCATTAAGTGCTTATAACTTTTTGAAAACTCAATGGATCTTAATGAAACTCTTCCACTTTGTAGTCCTAATTAAGATGCGTCCGTAGACACCAAGATCGTAGGAATCCGTGCCGTCGTTTGGGCTGCAGTCGAATGGCAACCGAATCAATTTTCAAGTTAAGGGAGTTGCCTGTGACTAAGAGTGTCGGCCACCCGTTTGTAATCGGGACTTTAGTAGGACGTCATTTTCCTCGACCGGGGGTGGCTACCGCCACTCTTGATATTAACAAAGTTGAAAATTGAAAAATAATACCTCTTTTATAGAGTAATTTTATTTTAGTATGTGTGTTACGGGCACATTCCGATTCTGGGTCGATTACGCGGTTGCTAGGCTCTCACTAGATGGAAAGGAGAGGCTGATGTAGATTTGGATTATAATGGGGCGCGCGATGAACAGGGTACTAAATTTTGAACATTTTCCTTACCGCTGTTCTGAACGTAAATGTATTGCGTGCAAAGTTGCAGGAATACGACCGAAGTTTTAGTGCCCCTGCGGGTCTTTAATACACTTTGATATGACTGAGAATAAAATTAGAAGTCATCATGGTAAACGTCACTTTCCAAGTAAATTTACCACATGAGAGGAGTGAGGAATGTTTAGTGGTTTACATTTGACTAAGCCAGCAATAAGAACGAGCCGTAACGTACCGAAATATTTACGACAGTAAATACTTTCAAAAGTTGCTCCTAGGTAGCATGCATGTCATATGAAACAAATGTTAGGTTACGGTCAAATATTTCTTCCTTTTCCAACAGGTTTTTTCTTCGAAATATTAATGTGTTGACGAATAACTCCTCATGGAAGCTCTCAGAAAAGAAGAGAAAAAAAAGAAAAGAATTAAATAAAAATTTCGATTTCATTTGCCCGTATCGATAGCAAGAAGACAACTCGAGAGACTTAGGCTTAGTTAATAGATATTTTATGGCCCCGACTTCTAGGAATTTCATCTGAAATAAAGCCTCCACTTCCATACCTACTCTAAATTCAAATCGAGCGTTTATATGCTGATTCATGCCAATAAAAACAGAGCGAGCGGCTTCCTCTCAAAATTACCCGAGAGGTTTTCTCTCAGAAGAAGGAGTGCAATTGATTCAAAGGTCCAATGTATCTCACGGGCCATAGAGCACAGTGACGTTGATAAAACAAGGGAACTCTTGCGTCGAAAAGCATGCCCAAAACCCCTCATCGAAAGGAAGGCTGTTATGATGGACGGGACTTAAACTAGTTTGGACATAAATGTTCCGAGATGAGGTCACAGCACTAAGTTAAAGATTTATCGTTGTTTTGAATCTCCCGAAGGTAAACGCCGTTGAAAGATAAGAACGAGGAATAAGAGTCATAAAAGTTAGGGGATTTATGTAGGAATAATGGGAAATGGGAATGACCGCCTAAGGGAAGTATCATTTTTGTGGGAAACCAACTATTGTTTTTCAGATATGAATGATTTTATGGTTTCGAACTTCTTTACCGTCGAAAGTCCATTAAATGTATTAAAAAAGACGTTTACTCTTCGAATCTGATTTCCAGATTTTAGAAGTTAATAATGGGTTAGTTGCGCGAGATTTGGAATCATGTTTGATACTTTTGGCTGACGGGACTACGCATGAATAATACAGATGAAATAATACAACGAATAATGCAAACAGTGAAATTGGCGTTCAAACACCAAATCTCCTACGTCCGATATTAAACTTGTGGGGGGGGGGGGGGGGGGAGAGTCCCTTGGTCGCTACGACACTTTACCCTCATTGAACGCTTCCTAGGTCTTATTCAAATACGAGTATAGAAGAAAGCTCACCTGAGAAATAGAAAAGATGAATCTAAAAATTCCGATCGCTCTATCAGAGTAAAAATCGCCGCTGATTGTTTTACTTCATCTTGAAATGTTTGATTAACTCATCCTAATTCATTCCTAATAAGGCTATGGTCTTGCGAGTACCTCAAAAGGAGATTCTTCAGAACCGAACCTGAATCCACTCGATGAACTGAACTCTTCATTTCCGCGCTCTCAGTACTTCAAGCAAAGTGAGACGCATTTGAGAGCGAAGTTCAGGGATATTTTCGTTTCATAAATTTCATCATGGATAGGAAATACTGTCTCATTAAAAACCTTAACCACATGAAAAACCATTTGGACACAAACATTGGCAAAGAAAAAAGAGTGCAGCGTACTTTTGAATCTTATTTTTTCTATTTAATTCACACGGATACACGCATTGACAGATTGTTCTTTTTGGATCATCTTTCCCTTCCGGAGCATCGGTTCCGCATTGAGGATTCCGGCGGTATTAAATTTTAGCTTAAAAAGGTGTAATTGAAATGTAGATCGTAATCCTGGCTTCAGATTTTTAGAGCGTGCTCCATCGGAGAAACTGCGTTCTCAGTATTGCCCTTTCCAGCGCTTTTTAACAAATGAGCGAGAGATAAAGCGTCATTCCAACAAAAACACAAATCGTATCAGGCTGAAACTTTTTTTGGGTACTCTCTTGATACATGCTAACTTACAAAAAAAAATTCAGGTGTCCACCTTTTCACCTTCATATAAAAAAAACCCCTTTAACTAGGGGTATCCCCCGTTTCGCCGTTTCATGCTTTTCGGTGACTTTAGAGCCCCGTTGCGGCGGACTGCCCTAGGCGTAGTCAGGCAGGCAGACTTCAATTTCCGGAATCAGGATGAAAAGCTCTGTTAATTTTGAAACATTTGTCCATTTCCAAGTTAAACACCAAAATGACAGCCACCTCCCGGTCTAAAACAGTGGGTGGAGGGCATCCGTCAAGAGATAGAGAGACTCCAGCTCACTGGGAAAAAAAACACATTGTATCTAGAGTCTAGACTCTTAAAAACATCGACAAGGAAAAATACTCTTGATTCAATCAGATTTAAGCCTAAATCAAGAACCAAGCCTCTTAATTTGAGCGGATTTCCTTTTGATTTAAGCTTAAATCTGATTGAATCAAGAGTCCTTTTTCTTGTCAATGTTTTCAAGAGTCTGGACTCTAGATCCAATGCGTTTCTTTTACCAGTGCTTCCGAGGGATCTCCACCATGACAGATTCCTGTGGCGGGTATGCGTCGCAGAGCGCCCCAGCTCGCCGTAAAAGCGACTTAAACATACACAATTTGGCAACGCTTGCCAACGCATACGGCGTTTTTCCTTAGCAAGGCAGCGTAGTTCCCCGAAAAGCTCTGGAGAGCGAGTCCTGCAAAATGGCAGCAGCGGTGCAATAACTCGCCCAATCCCACGCCTGAAAAGCAAGACGCGGCGCGGCGCATCCAGGCAAATCAGCTTACGAGTGATGAATAATTTAATGAAACGACGCCGCGAACTTGGTCCTCGGGAGCCGGATCGCCCGGGAAACCTCGGGAAAACTCCGGGAAATCCCGGGACTTCTCGCGGGGTCCGCCACACGCGCGGGCATCGCTGTCGCGGCTCCCTAGCGCGGGATTTGAAGGATCGCTGTTTGAACGTATCGGTTTCTGACAGTCATTTCGTCGCGCGGAGAATGGCGAGGCGAGAATTAATTTTCATGTGAGCCCTAGAAAACATGGGGTTATACGGAAAATGTGGCGTGTTCAGGGGTGTAGATACGCTTTTACATCAGTTGAGCGACGATTTCAGTCACTTCCCGACCCCGCTTGACGGATGGCCTCGGCTCGCTCAACGTGAGTGCATTTCTTTCACCTCCGTACTACGGAAAAACACCGCATGAAAATGTGAGAGTTGCCAAATCCCCTCGGATTAATACACACGTTTTTTTTTCTGGGAGCGAATGTCGATGGGTAGAACGTTGCGGCAGTGAAACAGCAGAGCAGTCTGAGATGTCGCTTATTTTTCCGGCTAAGTACGAAAGGCGCTTTCCTTTCAAAATAATAATTTTTGTAAAGAAATGGCAATTTGTACTGTAAAACCTCAAAAAAAAAGAAGAAAAAGAAACCTCGGTCGCCCAGGCCGGGTCAACTTGGGCTGACGCTTGATGAAGACACATGCCCATTGGGCCAGTTTCTACGAGTTTTTTTAAATAAGTCTGCAAATATACCGTAAAAAAAAAAAATTAGACTTCAAATTGAAAAGCAGAAAAAAAATCGAGTGTCAACACAACCGAAAATAGGAGGAAGAGAGACGTTATCGGTCTTCGTGTTTAAAATTTTCTCTCGAATTTGAGCGATGCCTCATTAGAGCGGACCATTGCGAGTTCACGGCACCATCGCGCCTCCAATTTTGCAGACGCAACACGGACATCCATCAAGCACGTATAGTTGTATCTCTGCGCCGTCATCAACGCGCGTTCTTTCCTTTGCTCTAGCTCTATTTTCAATTTGAGTTGGTTCCGATTGTCTTATTTGAGGTGGTATTTTTTTGAGAATGGATCGATTAAATACTAAAGGACTCATTTATGAATAAAATATTTCTGTTTCACGAGAACTACGATCGTGCCCTCGGTTCAACTTCTGGACTCAATATAGTTATTTTTTTTTTTGGGGGGGGGTGGGGGTAAATTAAGGCTGTAATGGAGGAGATGGAGGCGAAAATTTCCCCTCCCATCTTTCATGCGAAACTTGTTTCAATTCGCAATATAATCTGGAGTATCGGAAACTTTTCATGAAAAATATTAATAACTTTTCCGAGAAATGAATAAATTTTAGGGTGACGTTTAGCAACGTCCAAATGCTCATACGGCATTCTTCCCTAGCGCGGCAGCTTTTACCCTCGTGGTGTTAGCGCGATCACTGTTTCATCTAATTTGAAAGAAGGGAAGGGAGCACCTGGTTCCAGTGGAAGTGAATAAAAACTAGGTCGCGCATGAAATACGAATTACAGTTAGTCTCGGAAAAGGAGGACTCTTGGAATTTTTAGCACAGTCCCGACCTACTGATACAATATTCCTGTTGAATATGAAATAATGAAACCTTTCCGTGCAACAAATTGTTATGCTATAGATCAAGTCAGGGTAAAAGGAACCTAAAAATAGGGTTAAATTCGACTTGACTTAAGGGTCATTCTCGCAAATAGATTCTACTTCTCCCTCTCATTTAATAATTAATTCTAGTTGACGCAGACCGTTTCGATTTTAAAATAAAATCATTTAATGGCGGGCGGAAAAAAATCGTGAAAATTTTCAAAGGAAAATGTTGCTTACCTAAACTCTTTATTAAACATAAAAAATTGTGGTACATTTGCGACTTTCGAAAGGCATTTCGGAACTGACCCCGGCAAAATTTTCAGCACAGGCCGCAACATAAGCTCAAATTTGTAAACATTCGGAGTGTACATATATTTCAACTGCCGAACAAAATCGTCGCTGTTTCTCTGTACTATAATTATTATAATCATTAAAATTATCATTATGATAACCCAAAATGGTCGTTTTCGGTCTAAACGACAACTAAAAATCTACCACTCCAATTTCAATTGGGTTCTTGACGGTTAATAATCGCCAGATGAGCTCACTGTCTTTTTTCGGATTGTACTACATTTTGCGACAAGGAACTGTAATATCAGACTCATTTTAGAAACAGCGTATGTGTCATTTGTTTCCCCATGCAGATAGGTTCTTTAAGAATGAGACGGGAATTGTAGTTCTCTATTGCAAAATGTAGTCCGATTACAGCTCACACATTTATTGCCGCGAAGCGGCTCCGAGACACCGCACGTTCGTCACCTTCCGGCCAAAGTATCACAAGCGCCAAAAAAAGCATAAAAATTTCCGCCGTCATTTTATTTTTTTACAGAGAAATTGTTGGTTGAATCTGCTTGAAAATTTCACTAAATTTTGTCGTTGGAACAAAGAAAATTCAGTGAAATTTTTGGACAGTTTCTTCGAGTAATTATTCTGTAAAAAAATAAAATGGTGGCGGAAAGGTTTAACCGTCGCATGGCGCTTGCGATACTTTGGCCGGAAGGTGACGATGTAGCGCCCAGAGGAGGGTCGGACTGCGTAGCGGGCAGGGGCACTCGCCGGGATAAAAATGATAAGCGAAACAAAACAAGACCATAACTCTTTCCTGTCGAAGAAAACTTACACGGTCTAAAACGGCAAGAGTCTGTTTTTCCCCCTCTTATTTTCCTTTGCATGGGACGCGAACACCCCGGACGACTGTGAATAAGGTGGCTTTTTGCAATGCTCACAGCATGCGTGCCCGATTGGGTTTCGCTCCTCGGTACATTAATCAAAGCCCGCCGTTTTCGTCGCTTGTGTCCGCGACTCCGCGGCGATAAGACACTTGATTTAGCGGCTGACAGACACCATGCTTCATCACCTGACTCGGCGAGGCGACAGTCATGCACTGAGGACTACTCGTATTATAGAAAGGACACCGATGGTACGGATTCGCACCGCCAGATAGAGAAACCGAATGCTCAAATGCACGCGGGAAAGTCTTTTTAGGTGTGTGCGATTTTGTAAGGTATGATTTTATTCGGAAATTTCGTGACGATTGCACTTGTATTTTCTTTGATGGATTGTACATTCCGTGCAGGATTTTTTGAACTGATAAAGTGGTTGGTCAGCTATTGCCAAAAACTGGGCAATTTAATTTTTTACATGAGAACGTTCGTGCGGATTTTTTCGAAGATTTTAAGGAATTTGCTTCGTACTAAGCAGAAAATTCACTGAAATTTGCGGAGCTTGGAGGACAAGGCGCACAAGTGCAGTTGTTGAAAAACTTGAGATATTACTGATATGAAGTAAAACTAGTCTTAGTGCATATTCTATGAAATTTCGCTCTCGAATTCCAATTTTCAAGCTTCAAAAAGTCAGTTTGAACATATTTTTCACCATAAGGATCCATGTAATTTCGAAACACTGATTTCTCGAAATAGCGAAAACTGTACTTGTGCGCTTTGTCTTCCAAGCACGTCATTTATTCTAACAATCCTCCTCGATATCGAAACTACTTGAACGCTTACCACATCGTGACAATTCAAAATAATTTGAGCCAAAGTGGGAACACTCACCTTAAACGACAGAGTCCTCCTCGAGTGGATGAGATCCAAGACAGCGCAGACGGCCAAGACCGTGACCCCGGTCTCCTTGCTGATCATGGCGGCGCTCGCGAACAACACCGTCAGCGCGAGCGACCCCCACTGACAAACGTGATCGCGGCGCTCCTGAAACTCGGCCCCGGTCAACCGCCCCAGAACATTCCCGACACTTTTCCTGATACCGCAGCTCGAAAAACTGACGCTCAGCTTCACGAGGAACTCGAGCACTTTTAACCGCACGGAGAACTGCTTGGACTTGCGCGAGAACCCGTTCAAACCGTTGCAGAACCCGTTCCGACCGCAGAAACTCTTAAAATCCCCGTACGCAGAACCGTTGTGCATCGAACCGCAGATCAATCCGTTCGGCGTTCCGTTCCCGTTGACTTGATGGCAACCGTTCTTCAAGCCTCTCAGTTCCGTATCGCCGCTTGTTCCGTTGCTAAGACTATGCGAATGCAGAGAACCGTTCCAGTATGTTTTTGGCTTTACATCTCCATTAGAATACTCTTTTGGGCTTTGTTCGTGCAACACGTCACCATTACAATGTATTGATGCCCCGTTTAGGAGCACCGTTTTATTACAATGGTTCTTTGATGTTTGCGTGACGTCACTGCCATTACTATACGTCTGCTGGGCACCATCACCATGAACCTTCCCATTGCGTTTTGAGATTTCACCGATGTGGTTGGTGCCATTACTATACGGTACGCCGTTATACTGGCCTTTTCGTTTTGAGACTTGCGTGACGTCACTGATGTGGCTACCGCCATTTACATACACGGAAGTTACAGCAGTAGAATGGCTTTTTCCTTTGCGTTTTGAGGTTTCATCGACGTGGTTGCTGGCATTATAAATAAGCGTGCCGTTACAATGGGATTTTCCGTTGCGTTTCGAGGCGACTCTGGCACGTTGTTTGGAGGAGTGAGTGCAGTAGAGGTCACCGTGCCGGGCAGTCCTGCTCCTGTACTTGATGTGCTTGAGGTAGCTGAGGAGGGAGAAGAGGTAGAAGATGGAGGAGAGGAGATCGGCGCGGCCGACGATGCCGGCGACGGCCTCGGTGTGGATGGGGTGGACGGTGAAGAAGAGGACGGCGAGTTTGGCGGGGCCGGGGGGGAGGAGGGCGCGGGCGAGCTGGGCGACGAGGACGATGGAGAGGAGGTAGAGGGCGACGTTGGTGATGTGGTAGCAGGCCGGCTTGAGGCCGCAGAAGGAGTAGTCGAGCCGGAAGGCCATCATGCAGAGGGGACGGTAGGAGCCGTGCGAGGAGCGGGAGCTCAGGGGGGTCCCCCAGAAGTCGTTCGTCCAGACGTTGAGCAGCGGCGTCGACGGCAGCACGTCCGGGTTGCTCAGAATCGCCCGGCTGAAACAGACAAGCAGAGACGAACGGTTTATTTCTCGAGGAACATACCAGGACTATATTTTCAGAGTATCAAAGAAATGTGATGAAAATATATATGTCGCAGGCAATTAGCAATCGCCGGCAATTAGCAAGCGGTTCACACGTTGTTTCAATAAATCGCAATATTGCGCATCGGCATAATGCAATTTTTAAGGATTATATGGTCTTCAAAAGTATGAGCTCGGCTTGAAGCGCCTTCATTTTTTGTGATATTCTACGCTTTGTCACAATGTTAGTTTAGTTGCCTGTCCGATCTCAACCCAACTTAAGTCATGGAGTTCACTGCACGCTCTTCTGAGTGTGCACATTTCTGCCATGCTTTTAATGATGGAAAAGTGTCTATTAACATTATAGGCAACATAATCAGCACTCTAATATTGTTCTTTTATTTTGGAATTTTACGATTTTCCATATTTATTCACCACTAACTTGTAAATTGCCGGCGATTGCCAATTGCCTGCGACATATATATACATCAGCGAGCTGATCGTTGAAATGGATAGAATGAATTTTAGATGAAAATTAGATTATTTTTATTTTTTTTTCTTCTTTTTTTCTTTTCTTTTTTTTTGTACCTTATTTGGTAGTTGCCACAGGACCGGATTAAGCTACATGGCCGCATGGCCACATGGGCAGCGGCCCATGGCGGTAAATCAAGGGGGCGGAAAATTTTGCATTTTTTTTTAAAATAATCGAATTTTGAAAAAAATTACAAACGAGAAAAGGCGACAAAATATCTCATTTCCTGAAAGTATAGCAATTTCTAATTTTGCCGTCTTTTAGTGATACAAGAGACAGCACCTTTCATTAATCGAGTTAAGAGAGAAACCAAACATGCAATTTGGCCTGGAACGGCGCGACTTAGAGAGAAATGATGACGAGGACTTGAGATGGAAAGGAGAAGCCCTCGGCGCGGCGGTCGGCATGTAACACATATTAGCGCCTACAAGACTGCACGAATACTTCACGCTTTGCACCAAAGACAGCGCGGTCAGCGTGAAACGCATAGCGCCTACAAGACTGCGTGAATACTTCACGCATTGCTTCAAACACAGTGCGTTCAGCAGCGGTCGGCGTGAAACGCATAGCGCCTACAAGACTGTCGGAATACTTTACGCATTGTGCCAAACACAGTGTAGTCTGCGCGGCGGCGGCAGTTAAAATCATTACACTACATTTATGTTTGTTCTTTCATAATTTATTCGTTCATTTCTTATGAATGGAAGCCCTTGTCCACACAGAGATAGGTTTACGGAACTTAACTTTTGCGCAAAGTTCCGTGAACTTTTGCTAGTAGTGTTAACAGGGCTTTTCCAAAAAATATGTCCAACACGAGTAAACGAGTCTTATGCACCCCTCCCCCGCTGGCACGTTTACTTGATGGTTTTTATTGATATTTCAAAACGAATGAGAAGGGGGCAAGTAGGTAAATCCGGCCTTGAGTTGCCACCCAAAGCCGTTTGCAGTCCCTAAGCGCCCCTTGAACTTTAATGCGCTTTTAATCAATGTATGTTTAATGGATTAAAAAAAAGCTTTACGCAGCTATGATTACAGCCTCCGGATGGGTAGATATATCAGCAGATGTACTGTCACTGTTTAGAGGCTTTGAAAGAATCCTGAGTCCTATAAAATCCAGAGTACATCCAGGTGAAGTAACAGGATGGTATAGTGCTGGACCCGCACTCTGCAAAATAAAGCGAGGACTAACTGAGAAGAAACTCAATTCCGCAACCGCTTTTAAGAAGCAAAGTTTTAGGGTCTACTATTTTTGTGAAGACACGGAAAAAGGAATATTCGCAGAGAACTTTCTTTTTAACTCGCAACGCAGTCAGTATTTATTCGCCGGGCGGGACCATGCATAACTCCGGTCTTATCTCTTGTTGAATTTATTGGAGGCTAAAACTACGCGGATACGCGTTGCGGAGTGCGGCCCCTGGAGTTGGCGATATCTCCGGAAAAGGGGGACGAAGTAACAAATGGTGCTTGATCAGGCGGCGCCTATAAATCCGAAGATAGGAATGCAAACAATGGACTCAATCAATTAGGGGCCGAACTAACCTCAAAACACAGATAACGCGCATCCGAGGATAAATAAACCAGCAAAGAGGAGTAGCACCCACTTGTGCGGCACTGATAAGGAGCCATCCCCAAGATAGTTGCCACTTTTCGGAGTGGATTCTTAATGTGCGAATTGACTACAGAAAGAGGGGATACTGGGACACATTCTGCCGTGCAATGGAAGAACGCCTTATGAACGTTCCAGAGTTGCCAGATTTCTCTTGATAAAACATGTATTTTTAACAACATTCATGCATATTTGTCCTGTAAATTTTCAGATATTTTAGATTGAATTACGCACAAAATTGTCTGAAAATTTTGGAAAATAATATTCACATTTTTTCCCAGTAAATTCGGTTTTTATCGGTGGAAACTTGGCAACGCCTGAAAGCTCATACGGCGTTCTTCCGAAGCACGGCAATACTCTAGCTGGCCCAATGACTGTTTCAGGCTATGAGGCAGCCTTTCTGCCATTTAGGCAGCATTTATCTCGGGCCAGGGTTCCAATGACTCATCGCTGTTGTCAAGTTTATAGAATTTAAACGGGTTTAGACATCGCCAAACTTTTTCCGTGTCTCTTAACTACAAGTTTGAGATTTAAGTGTGAACTTATAGGTATAGCCTCTAGTTACTGATCGGCTGATTTCACAAAAACTTTTAGGCAAAAAATTGCAAATTCCGTTCACGTGCTCACAAGCCAACCAACCGAAAAAATGCCATCAAACGAAAATAACTAAGCCATTATTCTGAGACAAAACCCTCCCAATCCTTCTAACTGCAACGGCATGAGTAAAATTAAGAAATTGTCATACATTAGACAAGGAACCAACAGGCAACGCGAAGTTTTTTCGGAATGAGTATTGATTTTGCCTACACTAGCGATTGTTAAACGATCAGTTGAGCAATCTAGCCAAAAAACAAGGCTTCTTTGACAAATTGACGTCTTCCAAACTGCTTAATCAATCATTCATTAGTCATCGCTAAGCAAAAAGAAAAACGCTTAAATACTCGCTCATCATCAGTATTAAGGACGAATAGACGTCGTGGTACCGATACCGAAAATCAACTTTTACCGTTTCTTCCGTCAAAATTAGGAGTCCCTGAAATGGATCGCAGTGATAAAAAAAAAACCAGCGCAACTAACGTGTTGTAAAAACGTTGCCTCTTCATAATTATCTAAAAAAATCTCCCAGAATAAACAGTTTTTGCTCCCCGCTGGGAATCGTTAATTTTAAAGGTAAATAATTGTGTCAATTTTGATACTGTACATGCATTAAGTATTTTTAAAAGAAAAGAAGAAGTTGCAAGATTTTAAAAACACTGTAATCGCACGGAAAAAATTAAATTGCTGATTTAACAAATCAATTGCCAAAAAAAGTGACTGCAATATTTCAAAGTAGATTTCACAACAAAAAAATGCTACTTTAACCATTCTCGTGGTTAAATTACCTTACAATAGTGGTTAAAGTAGCATTTTTTTGTTGTAAAATCTACGTTGAAATATTGCAGTCCCTTTTCGTAGCAAATTGCATAGTTAAATCAGCAATTTAATTTTTTCCGTGCGCGCTGATTCCTTTTTGCTAAATGCGATCCAAATATTCATAACTGGGTTCGATTGGTTAGTGCGGAGCCGAGCTCGAGGAATTTGACCGGTAGACCCGAGGCTACGGACTCGACAACGCTGCGCTCTTGAATGACGTCATTAATTAGAATGATAAATTACGTGAAGATCTCCGAATCACTTTATCAGCAGCGAATTTGCTCGGGTTGGGGGCCGGCCTTTTGAGGCGGGCGAGGGTGGGTCCGCTCCTAATGGAAGTCATTCTGCGCCAGCGGGATGCGGTTTTGTTGCTCCCTTTTTATCTTCTTTCACTGCCGCTCCTGGTTCTTCCGTTTAGGAACCTAATGAAATTGCCTTTTGACTCCTGACTCGTCCAACCCTAAACGATTCTTCGAGCGGAATACGCCGAGCTATAGCTTTGGTCGAATAGCGAGAACCCTCCCGATCAAACGCCGAGTGACTATCAATAAAAATATACCGTATTTAAAAATGAACCAAGCGTGCGAGTCTCAGACTAATGGACAAATGGACTGCATTTTGCAAAAATAAGGAACCAAGAGCAATCTTATGTTGCTAAGATTATGCAACTTACATTCTTTGCAATGCAATTGCTATATCATGCAATTGATTAAATTTGTAAACGTAATTTTTGCCTTGAAAGTATAGATTATTGGGAATAAAGATAAAATTTGCTTGATGATCGGTTTATATTTGCACGATCTTAAATTTGTAAAAAAAAGTTGCGGAATCTTATTGAATGCTCTTGGTTCCTTTTTGCTAAAATGCAGTCCAGATCAAGCATTTTGCCAAATACCTAGAAAAATACTCACATTTTGAAAATTACCGGAAATCGAGGAAGTGGATTTGGGGAATTAAAGGGGTAGGAGATAGGGGAGAGACGTAGGAAGAGTGGAGGGGTGAGTGGAGAGAATTGATGAAGAGAGGGGGGAATTTTTTTGTCTAGATAAAAAAATAGCATTTAAACAAGCAGATTACAAGCTTTTACTTAGGGCGAAAAGTTATACGTTACTCATTATAAACGACCGTAAATTGTTTTAATTATCAACGTTGTGTACTTCTTAAGTTTTTAAGTTTATTTTTCATATCTTGTTGACAACAGTTTCTTCGAGATTCATTGTTCTTGTGCTTTAATATCCAATTTATGGCTTCACTGACTTCCTTTAAAAATTACTTTTTTTTAAAGTAAAATTATTGACTTTTGCATTTAAATTCTTCTGATGCTGATAAAAATTAGTTGTGTTTTAGGAAAGAATTTTAACCCGTTTCTTTGGCAGTTCCCGCTGTACTGAGAAAATGTCTTATTTTGATATCAGTGCCTATAATTACAGGAAAAATTACACTCGGTGCAAAAAGTTTTTTTTCTCTGCGCAACGAAAAATCGCGGATGGGTTTTGTTGCACTTGATCGAATTTTTCTTGCTGTTCATGATACAGTTTTCTTTGTCTTCCACACTTGGTATTCCCGAGTTCAATGAATTATAAATGTAATAATTTAACTCTGAAATAGTAACAAGTTGTGGCCCACGATTACTTTCAATCATCAAGATTTGCTAATTTAAGAGCCCCGTCCAATCTCTCTTCCGCACCAGATTATGGACTGTCCTCCGCGTGAAAATCAATCCTATAAATCCACAAATTGTCAAAACTCGATAATTTCTACGCCAAAACGGCAACAAATCGATGCACTCATGCTCCGATGCTGATAGGTTTGGCGCCAGTAGTGTTTGCTCGCACAATTAATTAATGGCAGCCTCATTTAGTGTTTTTCCTTTGACCAATGTCCACCGTGCCTCGGTTATTCGCTCTGAAAACATTCGTCGACCGCTGAAAGTTGAATAATTTATTTCTTTACTCTTAATTACTCTCGTTGACGTGCTAAATTCGCAAAATTCTGAGAAATTAGTTCTGCTGTCGTCAGCCATGGCGCCATGACGCCATACCGGGCTACCTATATATTTCTCCACGCAGAAATGATTAATCCAGATTCCCTCCAATGTGAGGGAGGCAAAATAGGGCCCTCAGGTAGTGGTAACACCTAAAGTTATTAGGTTTCATTTCAAGTCGTCGTTAACAAACAATAAGCACTTCGCCTTCAATTTATGATATAGGCAATAGCGGGCCCGCTGCAGCCGCAATGGTGGTATCTATCAAATGTATTCAGTCGATGACAAATTATGTGCCTAATTTGCTCATCTGTTTCTTAATCAAAAAATCTGTGCATTATTGCAGTTTCACCGTCGAAACTCCATGGAAACAAAGCAGGATTATGAAAATGGTCAAGACTCACACCAGAAATTCTTAAAAACACTACATGCCGACGTTCATCTGACTGTCGACTATGCAGAAAATGGAGATGTTGCATGTGTGAGAAATTTGCGATTTGACTGTTGATTCTTACGTGAAAGTTCGCGAGAAACACGATGGTGCCACTGGTTTTCTCTGAAATCAACTCCCAAGCTCAAAATAAGCTCTCAAGTTGAGGCCAAAATGGAGGGGATATCCTACGCTATCCTGAGAGTCCACCTCTACATCAAGACAAACTCTCCATGAAAAGATAAGGAGCAAATACACTGACAGAGCTGCCTTCTTATTTGGGGACTCTAAAACTGAAAACACCGGAACCCTGCTAATGTATTTGCTCCCTATCTTTGCATGGAGAGTTTGTCTTGATGTAGAGGTGGACTCGGAGGATAGCGTGGGATATCCCCTCCATTTTGGCCTCAACTTGAGAGCTTTTTTTGAGCTTGGGAGTTGATTTCAGAGAAAACCAGTGGCACCGTCGTGTTTCTCGCGAACTTTTACACAAGAATCAACAATCAAATCGCAAATTCCTCACACATGCAACATCTCCATTGTCTTGTTCTTCCTGTAAAATTTGACTATTTGCTTCGCCTAAGTTTCGACATCGAATAATAGGTACATAAAGGGTTATTCAAAAGTCACGCACCACTGGCCATAACTTTAGTTCTAATTATGACATCGACTTGCGGTTAAAGACGTTTTTCCTCATATCGAGGGGGAAATTTTTTTAGGTCCTTTCCAGTTCTTGATCCCCTCGGGGGGCGAGGGGCAACTCAAAAATTTCAAATGGCCACCCCTCTCATGGCCAGTGGTGCGTGACTTTTGAATAACCCTGTATGTGACAGCTGGCACAGTTTTTAGGACGTTTTCGCAAACGTGTGACACGGAGCGATAATCGATGTTAAGCGGAGGGGACGCTGGCTCGACAACGCGGCTGAATAATTGATACCCCGCGAACAGCCCATTGGCACGCTAGATCGCCCGCTCTCCGATCACCTGATTCCCGCTAAACAAATTACACACAACACCCGTTGCCGCGTCACGCCATATCCTCGCATATTCTGCTGTGCTGAGGAAAAATGCCGTCTCAAACTTGCAAAATTGCTAACTTTCCCTCGATAAATATGATTCATGAGGAAAGTTATGAATGTATGTTACGAAGCAGGGCCGGATTAAGGGGGTGGCCACAAGGCGGCAAATTTAGGGGGCGGCAAATTTTGCAATTTTTTTAAATGTAGGTACAAAAAATCGGATTCAGAAAAAAAATTATCCATGAGAAAAGGGGACGAAATCTCTTTCCTGAGAGTATAGTATTTCTAATTGTGTCGTTTTTCGGTGATACAAGAAATAGCATCTTTAATTAGTAGAGTGAAGAGAGGAACTAAACACGCAATTTGGCCTGGAGCTCAAGAGGAATGATGACGAGGACTTGAGATGAAAAAGACAAGCCCTCGGCGCGGCGATCAGCATATAACACATTTTAGGGCCTGCAAGACTGCATGAATACTTCACCTATTGCGCCAAACACAGTGCGGTCAGGAGCGGTTGGCGTGAAACGTATAGCGCCTACAAGACTGCAGGAATACTTCACGCATTGCGCCAAACCTAGCGCGGCGCGGCGGCGGAAGTTAAAATTATTAAACCACATTTATGTTGGTTCTTTCATAATTTTTTGGTTCATTTCTTATAAATGGAGGACCTTGTCCACACAGAGATAGGTTTACGGAACTTAACTTTTGCGCAAAGTTCCATGAAATTTTGCTAGTAGTGCGTTGACAGGGGTTTCGGTGTTACTGGTTATGGAATTATTCACTTTAAACGCTTTATTTTCTCGGGAGAGACAAGTTTTCTCTCGATAGAGACAAGTATTCTCTCCGGAGAAACAAGTATTCTTCCCGGACAAGTATTTTCTCCGGAGAGAAAACTTTTTGCTGTGGAGCGAAAACTTTTTCCTCCAGAGAGAAATCTTTTTCCTCTGGAGAGGAAACCAAAATTATTACAAATGCAAAATGTGCCTATACCTAGATTCGTTTAACAAGTTCTCTGTAAAAAAATTAAAATGGCGTCGGAAATGTTGAAATGTCACATGGCGCTCGTGATACTTCGGCCGAAAGGTGACGAGTTCCCGACGAAATTCTCCGAAAATTCTTCGAGAGAACGCGCAACAACTTTCTGAAAATGTTACACTTTTCACTGGAAAAAAACACATTGGATCTAGAGTCAAGATTCTTAAAAACATCGACAAGAAAAAGGATTCTTGATTCAATCAGATTTAAGCTTAAATCAAGAACCAAGCCTCTTAATTTGAGCGGATTTCCTTTTGATTTAAGCTTAAATCTGATTGAATGAAGAATCCTTTTTCTTGTCAATGTTTTCAAGAGCCTGGACTCTAGATCCAATGTGTTTTTTTCCCGGTGTTCGTTTATGACTTTGGCAACGACAGGAGGTTCATAAGGCAATTTCCATAAGACGGCAACATCCCAGGGACTCCATCGCGAGTTGAGCCTCGTCGTGGCAACGGCGGAGCGTGCCCGCCTCCGGATGAAAGGTGGTCATCAACGGGTTTGCGTCGGTTAAAAATGGCGAAATTTCGTCGACTCTAAATTGCGGGTTCTCGTGTTATCCAATAATTAAATTCGCCGCTGCCTTCGAATAAATTTCCCGCCGAAGATCCTGATCTACGGCTCTACATTAATTTCCTTTTTTCCGCTCCGAGAGTCGTTGGAACAGTGACAAACTATTCCGGAGACCCCGCCCGGGTCGGCTGCCCGAATGATTTAACGGGTGACGGCGAAGTTAATTTCGGGCAACGAAAACGTTTCACTTCACGATGACTGATGGATGTCGAGTTGACCAGCTCTTAGAGAGAATCAATCAGCTCAGTCCGCCCGACGGTAGGTCAGTGGGTTCCGAGTCCGAAGCCCGGTAGTATGGCGTCAAATGTCCCCAAGCACTCTCAGTTGAAACAAAGAAAAAAAATTTGCGTGTAAACTCTCCATTAGAATAAATTTGAATACGCTGGAAAGAAAAAAAAAATTCCGATAGTGGAAGCCGTATTTATGGGCTGTATAGAAGTATTGTCCTCGTTCCGAGCTCAGAGGCCAAAAGTTACGGGCGTGGCACCCGGGGCAATCGAAGCTACGGCTCCAGAACCCTTAACTCTCGGTCTCTGAGCCCGGAACAGACATTATGTCTATATAGCCCGTAACTTTTTTTCAGTGTATCTATGATATGTATGTATAATACATTGATAATGGTCCTATAGTCTCTTTTAAAGCAAATTTCAAGGAAGCATGACAAAGTATGGTCAGTGCGGGAAACAAAAGAGAGCAAAGTAAGACAAAAAATCTGAAAACCCACTCTCGCACTCGTCTCTGCCTCCGTCTGGTAGTTGAACGGAGCATTATGCAGGAAACACTCTCCGCATTGATGTTACGCTTCATTGCGGAGTGAACTTTGCTTATGCAAACGCGTCGAGAGGGCTCGCCTTGAGGCAGACCCGACTCCCGACTCCGGCGTCCGCTCATCCGATCATTTTTTATTCCGACAAATCCCTCCGGACCCGATCCGAGCTCTTACGAGAGCCGCTGCTCCTCGGGAAGGGTTCATACGGTCACTCAGCTCCGAGAGCCCATTCATCTTGGTTATGAAATGGGTGTCTCGAGCGTACAGTCGCATTCGTAAGTGTTCTTTGTATCCTTGTAAACCTAGGAGTAATACTTTTATGCTCCGAGACGTGCTTCCAGAGTCGATCGGGTCGAGAAAAATTTCTAAACGGGGCGGTTGCGCTGGTCACAGAATCGAGTTTTGATGCTTGATTCTTGTAGATCGGCTAAAGCCCAATTCACACTATCGAACTTTTCATCCGACATAATCGAACAAAAAGTTGGATAGAAAGTTATACGCAAAAATATTTTATTCAATTACTCTCCGTTTAATTTTCCATCCAATCGGCGCCGCCAATGGAGATGTTGCATGTGTGAGGAATTTGCGATTTGACTATTGATTCTTATGTAAAAGTTCGCGAGAAACTCGATGGTGCCACTGGTTTTCTCTGAAATCAACTCCCAACCTCAAAAAAAGCTCTCAAGTTGAGGCCAAAATGGAGGCCAGCTCCGGCTGGTGGAATTTGGAAAAAAACCTTTAAACATACTGAAAATAAAAAAACTCCAACCATGGAAGCCGTACTTACAGGCTATGAAGACGTATCGTGCGCGTTCCGGGCTCAGAGGCCGAAATTTCCGAGCGCGGTACCCAGAGCAATCGAAACTACAGCTCCAGCACCCGGAACTTTCGGCCTCTCAGCCCGGAACGGTCGGTACGTCTATAACCCGTAACTTTTTTTTCAGTGCAGATACAACAAGTACACTGGGAAAAAACCACATTGGATCTAGAGTCCAGACTCTTAAAAACATCGACAAGAAAAAATACTCTTGATTAAATCGGATTTCTGCTTAAATCAAGAACCAAGCCTCTTAATTTGAGCGGATTTCCTTTTGATTTAAGCTTAAATCTGATTGGATCAAGAGTCCTTTTTCTTGTCAATGTTTTCAAGAGTCTGGGCTCTAGATCCAGTGTGTTTTTTTTCTAGTGCGTAAATTTCGGCCCCTGAGCCCGGAACGGTCGGTATGTCTACAACCCGTAACCTTTTTTCCAGTGCAGATGAAAGAAGTATCATTTTGAGCCATAGAGCACGCTCCAGTAGTCTGCATGTTTAACCCTGGAACACCCCGCATAGCAACACCATCCAGACACAGGTATATACTCCAGCCAGTAACACACACCAAACTAGGTGCTCTCGACTGGATTAAACGTGGCAGCGCCCTGAATCCCGGCGAATCCCGGGCGGCGGGAGCATATGTGAGGCCGGGAGCGCGGAATCCGTGACAGGCGGTAATTTATCAAGACAAATATGAAAGACAAATGGATCGGGCGCATCCCGGAGCATCCGCGCTCATCGAGAATATCGCCGCTTGTCTATTCAATTTGTTTGATGCGGAAAAATGATAAAGCTCCAGGAGGGGGCCCGAGCTCCCCCGCTGCCCCCTCGGGAGTCCACTAACGACGTGCTAAACACTCCGCGCCGCCGGGAACGGCCGCCTTGACTCCAGAAAACGACTCCATTCCGTGCGAGGGGGCAATTCCGACCCGCGATTAGGTCGCCTCCGAAGCGCCTCCCGGGGCAAGAACGCCCTAAGACCATTCCAACGTTGCCAGATTTCTTACGATCACGTGTTTATTTTTGGCGTAATTCATAAATATTTTCGCTCCAAAAATGTCTTGTTCTGTGGATTACACACTGAAAAAAAATTCTCGGCGTTTTTACCAAGGTCCGTCGGTACCTTTATTATCTCAATTTTTTACCAATTATTGGTAATTTCACCATGACAGACTGGTAAGCTTACCTAAAAACCGGTATTTTTACTGTTTTTTCAGGTAAGAATACCACTTTTATTGATAATCAATTCTCGGTAACTTTGCCATTTTATCTCGGCAATTCTACCACAGTCGATAAAAAATATTGGCGTTTTTACCAAGGTCCTGTAAAATTAACGAGAAAGTTCAATAATTTTACCGAGATTGCTCGGTAAAATTACCAATGCCATAAATGTTAATTTTACCGAGAAAAAATAGGGATCAAGTAGAACCCTGAATTCTTGGTAATTTTACCCTTTTCTTAGTAAAGACACAGAGATTTTTTTTTCAGTGCACAGTTCTCGCGCAGTAATTTTACTCTAGAACGCAGCAAAAGATGTGCGTTGTTCATTTTAGCAAATGAAACTAGCTCTTTTGTCTTGATGTGAGAAAGGATCAAGTTGTTTGGAAATAAACTGTAAAATGAAACAGAAGAGAAACAATTAGAGACCTAAAGTTAGAAATCGTTTCCAGGCAGAATTTGCTGTTCGAAACGTCAAACCCACTCGAAAAAGCAAGTATAGGTGACGATTTTTCCCTTGCATTTTCGTCATTTACTCTGACTTTTTAAAATTCCCTGACATTTCCCGGTTATTCCTGACTGTGGCAACCCTGCCTATAATTTCACAAAAAAATTCTCGAAAATTCTGCATTATTTCAGAGGAAATTTGGCAACCTACAAATATAGGTGACGATTTTTCCCTTACATTTTCGTCATTTACTCTGTCTTTTTAAAATTCCCTGACATTTCCCGGTTATCCCTGACTGTGGCAACCCTGCCTATAATATCACAAAAAATTCTCAGAAATTCTGCATTGTTTCAGAGGAAATTTGGCAAGCTACATATGCACATAGGGGGTTTTTCCCTCACCGCGGTGCACTGAAGAGAATATACGACGTCGCTTGGGATCGGTCCGCTCGTCGCGCGCAACTCCGCGGCGTTCCCTCCAGGTTACGAGCGGAGGGGTCGCAAAACTCCCATCACCTCGCTCAGGTCAAATAACAATTTATTATTGACTTTTCCACATCTTTAACCTGGGGTTTTCTATTATATTTCCTCCTTCCGCCACGCCGATCCCATCGCTTTTCTCTTTCCCCTGGACCTCCCTCGGCCGCGCCGGGTCCGCGATTCTGCGGCCAAGTTATTTTTCTGCTCCGCTGATAGATTATTACACGTGTGACTTCATTCGCCCGCGTTTTTCGAAGACCATCCCCCTCCCCTTCCTCTCCCCGCCGAAAGACAGCAGTAAGTGCATCTGAGCTTGAACCGCGGTCAACATACATCCTGATGTGCGTCGAGGCTCATATCGCTACCAAGAACAGCAGTATGTGCGTTATTGCGTGAGCCGCGGTCAACATGCATCCTTACGAGCTTCGAGGCTCACGCTGAAAGGCGCTTACTGCTGTTTCCCGTAGGACGGACTGCGGTGGCTCCATCTCTGTTTCAATTTCTCGCGTGGATTTATCGCCACACTGCGGACTAATTTTCCGGCTGGATCTCTCGGGTTATTACTCGTGGGCCCTTCGGGGGGGGGGGGGGGGGTCCTCTAATTTGAGGTTTTGTCGTCAGAGCGTGTCCAGATGCACGCACTCCTCGCCGTTTCATGGACTCCGACTGTCATCACGTGAAAATTCCAACAGTCTTGATTTCCTCTCGTTGCAAAATGTTTAATCGGGCGAGAGGAACTGTTAATGGATGCGATGCGATAGGATTTGTTCGCGCCGAGACTTGCCTGAACCGCTTCTTTCCTGCAATTAACTTCCGAATTTAAGTTTTTTATGCATTGAAGCAGTATTAAAAAGGAGGGAAAAAAATAAGATTAAGAAGAAGACCTAAGGAGTATGAAGCGATCCTACTGGATAAAACGGGAGGTTCTTATAGACTACTGAAGGAAAATTATGGAATAATTAAAGGGTATCTCGTGGACTGCCGTTAGTTAGTCTATTACCTACCTTCTCTGTGTAATGTATCCACCCGCTTCCACCCTGGTAAAAATTGGCAGTAGAATCTGTGTTCCAAAATACCATAGACCTACAGCCGGCTGTAAGATTTCCAATAGCTTCTATAGCCGGCTATACAATTTCTTATAGCCTTTTATAGCCGATGGCGACGAAGCAACAGCCAGGCGCTAAAGTGTATGCTAAACGTTACTAATTACGGATGCTAGGACTTAAAGTGAGTTTTTGGACTAACGCTCTCTTTTTGGGCCGTTGTATCTTGATTTATTTTGGGAGGAAAGCTCCGTACTTTTGATGGATGCCTGCCATTCCTAATATATTAGAGCGCCTTCAGCTTCGTGTAATACTGTGCGATACCTCTGGTGTGAAATAATTGCTTCAGTGTGGCACGCTGCAGCGCGGCAGGCGGGCAGCCAGAGCGAAAAGCGCATTGGCGCCTACAAACCTAACAGGGATACTTCACGCGTTGCGCAATGCGTGAAGTATCCCTGTTAGGTTTGTAGGCGCCAGTGCGTCGCCGCTCCGCTTTGTGTTAGGCCCTAATATTTAATCTGGCGGAGTCAGCGTTATTCAACTCATGATTTTGAAATGTTTGCACATCCTGTATGGATTATTCTCATTTTAATTGATGAAAACAAATACGTATTAAAGGAAAATATAATGTGTATAAGGTGGTTCCATATCGAACTTAATGATTTCCAAAGCACACGAATTTCTACACAATTTCTTATAACCTTTTATAATCTATGGCGAAAAAGCAACAGCCAGGCGATAAAGTCTAAAGCCCGGCGATAGGAATTATAGCCCGGCTGCATAATTTTTTATCGCTTCGTATAGCCTCGTATAGGCCGTATGATTTTCTCCGCATTCTACAGCCAGCTACATGATTTTCTGTAGCCTTCTTTAGCCGGCTATAAGAATTCCTATGGTATTTTGAAACGCAGCTCTTGTCGCAAATTTTTACCAGGGCACCGATAGGATCTCTTCATATCCTTGTTGTCCTCGCTGTCTATGGCTTTGTCTACCGATTTCAACAATCAGCCCGTAGTTAGTTCAAGTTAGTTTAATCACTGTTATTTTTCAAAAAGAAACTTGTAATCCGCAAAATATGCAAATCTCATATACACACTATACACCCTTTGTCCGACTAAATAAATAATTGAAATTGGAAAATTCTTGCTTTGATGCCTCAACATGATACAACAGACTTAAAGCAAAGAGGCCACGCAACGTTTTCGTACAAGCTCTAAACTGTATAACTAGAGGAAATGACTGAAATAGCTCATGAAAAATGTAGAGTAGATCTTTCTTTACAGAATGCGTACCCCGTATCATTGCGGTCAGAAAAGTCGACTGAATATGTAAGTCAATGTCCGGTGGAAAGATAAAGGGATTACAGAGTCCCGGAATTGAGGATGGAATCAGGGACAAAATGAAGGCGGGCCGCGGTCCCTGCGCCGAAAAAAAGACGGCCCGCCGACCGTGGCCATTAATGGTCAGTTAGAGGCTGGTAGAGACCTTGAGCAGAAGGGGCTGCTTTTCATTCGACCGACAGAGTTGCTACATTTCCGGAGGGGGACTGCAGGGGATCAACAGGCAGACAAAAAGTCCCCTCCTTCCTTATATTTTTCCCACGACTCTGTTAGATGCGACATGCCGTCGCTCCCTTCACAAAGAAACGTACCTAACTCCTATTCAAGCTTCCAAAAATTCAAATTAACTCAAACCATGCAATTTTTTACAGGAATATGATGCTGCAATTTCATACCAAAATTGTACAGATTTTTGTGTATGATCGAAAGAAAAATAAGTTATTTTTTTAGTTAGGAACGCTCAACAGTTTTCTGGTAAAAAAAACAATTTGCGAGTGGAAATAAGGCAACGTTGAAATGTAGTCATGTTTTTTTGCGTCTGGAAAAAGACTATTTGTGTGAGTGCCTTAAAGAATCTTAGCGACGAAAGGATTGTACTCATATTATTTCAGGATATTTAAACGCAATCTCACACACACAAAAAAAAAAAAAAAAAAAAAAAAAAAAAAAAAAAAAAAAAAAAAAAGTTATTGAAACGCTGTAGTACTTAAAATGATCTGCGGTTTAAAAAATGGTGACAAATCAGTGGTTCATGTGTGAGAATTCGCATGTTACTCTGAGAAACCTAAAAATTCCAAATCCAATCTTAATCGTTTCAAGTTCGGCGGAAAAGGATTAGAAACGAAAAGGATTTTGTAATTATGAAAATTTGAGTTGAAATTCCCGTCAAAAAATGTCAGCTGCTACCAAAGTTTCACAATATCGATCGAACAGGACTCTTATACCGTAGCGCATGGGATCAAAAGGACTGTCTACACGGTGTTGAACGATACCGGTCGGTTTACGTACGGCAGTGCGCCTTCATTTCCGTCTGATACTGTGCAATACTTCGGCGGCGGAATAGTTGCTCGGGGCGCCTTTAAGAGTATCGCTGCTTCGGCTTGATGGCAGATCACTGTATAACGCTGATATTACACTCAAGCGCGTGCGCAGTTACACATTTTTTCATCACCGACGACGGTGAGGTAAAAAACATCCATTCCTTCAATTTGCAACGTTGCAAATTTTCCACTCCCTATTTTATACGCGTAAACCAATGTGCACAGTATAAAATCTGCCGTAATTTTTCTGAGATAAGATGTGTGTTATTTTCATATTTTATTCAAGTCTATTTGTGTGTTTTCGTCAAAAAGGAAAAAGAAGCGCGAGTAGGAATATCCCAATGGAAAAAAAAAGGGATCCGAAATTTACAGCTCTAGAGGTGTGCCAAAGCAAACTGACTAATAATCAGTGTTATTTTCGGCTCAATCTTGCGTCTATGATGTAAAGATTATGAGCTGCAATTGCATTTTTCCGTATGATCAAATGAGGGCATATACAAAGCAGGGATTTCAAAAAATATATATGAATAAATGAAGAAGCAATATCGGGGTCTAAATTAGCTGAGAGTACATCGTTTTTGAAACTGAAGAGGAAAACAATAGATTTCTTGATTGCAAGTTTGGATAATTTCAAGGCGCCAAGAAAGCATTTTAGGCCACTTTCGTTATCTTCGATTTTTGGATTTTGGAAATTTGACTTAAATCGAGCTTCCAGTCAAAAAATACACCCTGACACTGAGTTTCACGACAGCCGATCAAACAAAAGCTGCATATCGAATGATCAGTGGGACTTGGGACTTCTACAGCCACCCACAGTGACCGAAAAGCACGAATCCTCTCCTATTGTCGAATCAGAGGCAAAATGTCCATGACATCGGTGGATGGGATTCCACAGGAGTAATAGTGCCGAGGCTCCCTCAGGGATTCTACAACTCAGCAGTCGACAAGATCTCCTTGATTATTCATGAACAACTTGTAGAGCATCGGTGCTTTGACAAACTACCACAAACCCGTTGGAAACCATTTAATGCGCCTCTCATCAATCACCATTAGCGGTCAGTGATAGGTACTATTTCTCGACTAATGTCATCAATGGTTTGAGGCTGATAGAGGTACAAATTACGGGTAAAAACTCAATAACATCGAATTTTAGTTTCGCGATTTCGATATAGATGACGAGCTGAGCCATCGGATTCTCATATGGATCATTGGCGGATTAAGCAAATTGGCAACATTGTGTTTTCTACATTTAAACCTATGGAAATGTATCGATCCTTTGAGGAGCCAGGTGCTCCAACAAGAATCGATTATTTAGCATAGGTTTAAATGGAGGAAATCCGATGTTGCCAAATTGCTGGATCCGCCTCTGATATGGATTGCATTTTGCGAAAAGGAACCAGGAGCATTCCAATGTCACTAAGATTGTGCATTTCCTTTCTTTTTACCTTGCGATTATAAACTGATCATCTAAACAAGTTTTATCTTCAATCCCGATAAACTACAAATTCAAGAAAGAAATAACATTGATAAAATTTTTTTTTTGCAAGATTTCAGTAATCTTGTTGCAAAGGTTGTGCGTTGCACAATACTACCTACATTGCAATGCTCTTGGTTCCTTTTTGCGAAATCCAATCCATTTCATTTTCAGTCGATTAACGGTGTCAACAATTAAAACTACAGTGGGCTGATTTTTGGAATTTATGACAAAACTATGGACAAAGAAGACAAGAGGGGTATGGAGGGATGCTATTGGCGGAAGCGGATGGATGCAATGAACAAAGATGGTAGAACATAGACTAACTGGATCTAACATTTTGCAATAAGGAGCCACTATCTCTGGCTCCCCCATAAGGGCACATATCTGCATAAGGAAACCAATGGCGTGTATGTTGTTTCTAAGATGGGCCAGAAATAGTGGTTCCTTATTTCAAAATGTATAATCCAATTAATGGCAACCCACGGGAGACCCTATAGTTAGTCCAAAATTTCCACCCTTAGTCTGTAGGAACCACCCATTTCAACCAATAGGATCGACCCATGTTCCCTAAGTCTTCTTTGTCTATAGCTTTGTCTATATCAATTTCAACAATCAGCCCGCAGTCCAACTCACAAGATATTTGAGAAACTGCGATGACTCAACCGAGCCCAGAATCAGAGCCCTCAAACTGAATAACAGAGGAGCCGCATTTACCGGTGAACAGTCTCGTGCTTTAGGGCGAGGGGGCGGAGTGGGGGGGGGTTAGAGGAGGAAGGGGGGAGAGAACTCAATCAACTTAAAACGCCCTGGCTTAGCCGTGAGTCATTTGCTCACGAAAGGAATTACACGTGAATTAATATCCAACTGAGATGGTCTCCAGCCGCGACGACTGGAAGTCGGAGACACCTTTTAAGGAGACAGCCTTTTTTCCGACGACCTCCACCCCCACCTCCACCCCCACCACCACCTCCACCCCCACCCTCACCACGACCAGCTATTCTTTTAAAAGTCTCATCAGACTGCCGGTCCCGGGGACTCGAGCCTTCTCATCATGCACAACGTAGCCGCTCGGCCGCCGCGCCGCTTTAATCTTGGTCCTCGTTCTCCGTTCTTCCCCGGGTTTAATTAAAACCGAAGTCAAATACGAAATTAATTAAGCTACTCAGAATGAAGAAAAATGCTCGCGGTGTGCGGAATAGTCTCGGCAAAGCGGAGGGGAAGTGGATTGGGCAAAATGCAATGACGTTTTCATCGAATTCCCCGAAGCGTTTATTTTACTCAAACAGTTCGGGCGAAATTGGTTCCGTGAAGACAATTTTAAGACTATGCACTAAGAGAAGGGTTTTTTCCCTCTTTTATCAAACTATCCGGGTGGCTTATAATTATTTTAGGGCAAATTTTCAGCACTTTGGATATTGAATCAACAGACAATTGATCGATTTCTTGATTTTGGAGAGGTTTTTTAAAAAAATTTCCCAAGTATCTTAGCACGCTATAGTCCGTTAGATATTCGTGTGCGAGATTAGATCAAAAATTATTTTAGAATGATTTCAAAAGTATGTCTATAGAGATCACCGTGCACTAAAATACATATTTATTTGCGATTTTCACTCTGGAAGTACCCTTGAGGTTATATCAGTCGCAGACAAATGGTAAAATCGGGCAGTTTATCAAACGTGTGGGAAAATAGTCAAATAGTCTTACTTCGATTGAAATTCCAATTCTCCTGTTAATTTTAGACAAAATGATTAATTGTTCGTGTAAAAAAGAAAGATTTGTAAAATTTGGCATCATATAATAGTATTATAAACGGATAATAGCTCCTGAAGGAACATTTATGTCAAAATTCACAGCATGACATAAAACACAGAATTTTTAAAATTTTAAAAACTTAAATACGTATGAAATGATGCATTTAAAGACATATCAACAAAGAGCGCTCGTGGATTTAATTAGTTATTTTTATAAATATTTGCAACTCGTGATCTTTTCGTCACAATACATGATTATATAAACCGTCATTTGACTATCTGCCTAGGCATTTGACAGTACGCCAGATTTGTTTAATTGCCTTGCGACATATCGAAGAGACTCTCAGTCCTATCTTGTGTAAGAATACTTAACGGATCGCAGTCAGAAATGATAGGACATTCATAGATTTTTGAATACATGCTCTAAAATCCAGAAATTATCGATTGATCAATTAACGACCAAATCGGTCCTAAAAAGGAAGTGTTAAAATTTACGTAAAAAGGAACACTGCTTCGATATTTTTTCAAACGACATGTAAGTAAACGATAATTGAGGAAGAAGAGTTTTAAAAACTCTTCAAATATTTACCGAAGTTATTTAACATCAATCTGCTTTAAAAAAAAGTGTAAAAACAAAATCTTCAAAAATCAAACGCAGTTCTTTAACATTTTTTACGAATCAAGAAAAACTTACTAGACGTATTAATTCACTTGATTGATAGCTTAAAAAATACTAAAAAAATCTTCTGTTTAAGTAAATGGGCCTGTTGCATGCAAGAGATACAGCCGCGCGAATAGACTTTTAAGAGGTTAAATGACACGAAAATTACGATGGTCACATTAAAAAAGTCTGAAATACACTCCTTACAGCGCAATTTGCGTTGTTAGGAACGCGCTTTTTCAAATTTCCCGCGTCTGGGGGCAGTTTTCTAATCACCGGAAACGAGCAAACAGCGGGCGCGGTGATTTCCGGAAGATGCCGAGTCGTTGTTGTTGTTGTTATTTTTTCCTTCAGTTTGTTCACAAACCCAACGTGATCCATAGTGGTCCATATACGCTTTACGCGGTCACCAAATCGATCAACTTTTAAATATCCAACGCAATCCTTCTACATTTCATTTCACGATATCACGAGCTCCGATTTTTAGGTTATGTTGTCAGTTTTAGTTGACCGGAAATAGCCGCGAGTTGCCGTTAATTGTTTCCGTTAGAAAACTGCCCCTAGACGCGGGAAATTTGAAAAAGCGCGCTCCTAACAACGCAAATTGCGCAGTAAGGAGTGTATTTCAGACTTTTTTAATGTGACCATTGTAATTTTCATGTCATTTAACCTCTTAAAAATCTATTCGCACGGCTGTATCTCTTGCATGCAACAGGCCCATTCCAATAGATTTTAGAGTTTTTGCGAAATTCATTACAATTGTCAATAGGGCAATTAATTCCCAGCAAAGTGCCGTTCCTCCAGTTTTCGTTCTCTGACTTCAGATAACTCACCGGTTAACCGAGACTGCTCGCAAATAAAGCATCAAATACGGTGGTGAAGATTCGAGCATATGTCCGCAGAAAATTATGTGAGCTTTCGAGCAAAACGTCGCCTTCCCGACAAAAGGACATAACCACACTCTGCAATGGACCCTGTCATCCGTACGATTCAATGCTATTCCGGGCTCATCTCGATGTGCAGTCACGTACTTTTATCGTGCAGGAAGACAGCAAGTCACCGCGGCGTCGCACCGGGTAACGTATTACACGGTCGTCCGATTTTGCGGACCCATTCATCAACTTCGCCCGACAACCCCACCGATGACCGATGCGCATAACTCATCGTGTCAAACACCTATGACGTCATGGCTCAGCAACGTTGCCGGATTCTCGGATAACGAATTACGAATGAGCTGCATCCAACAACCGTCATCGGTACTGCCAGATGCTAATGGAGACTCTCCACTACATTAAGGAAAAGTAATCAAAATATTGCGTGAATATGGGAGATAAAACACGGAGTACCACAAGTTCTTGGTTAATTTTGTGTGTGTCAGTTTTCCCTGTGTCAAATCGACTAAATCTTCGGGTTGAAGGGACCGAATCTTCGTGCGGAAAATCTCCGACCTCGTTAAAATTACGCGGCAGCCACCAGGATTGAACCTGTATTACTTCGGTGGTAATACAATGCCTCTGAGAGTTGTGAGGAAAACAAGAGTACGAAAGTGTTCGCGGGACACTTTCTTCATGACCCAATATTTCAGAGTAACCTCCAGTTTGGATCGATTTAACACAAAATTGTGTTGAGCAACCAAGTCCTTTAGGTTAATCTGACCCAAAAAAAGTAACACAAAGTAACGCAGAATAACACTAAACACACAACAAATTTTAACCAGATAAAACCTTGAAAATAGGAGAGAAAAAATTGGGCCGCGTTTTTGTAAACTTTTCTCCTGAATCTAAGCGACGACACGACGCCTCACCGGCAGTATAGATCGGAGCACTGTAAATTCAGGTCTCACGCCATCGCGCCTTCAATTTTCGAGATATAGCACAGACATCCATCAAGCACGAATAGTTGTATCTCTGCGCCGTCATCAACACGCGTCTTTTTCGCCGCTCCATTTTCATATTGTGTTTGTTTTCGTTTGCCTCGTTTGTAGTGGTGCGTTTTCACGTTCAAGAAATTGATATTACACATCGACGATGAAACTACGGGACTACGAATCCTGTTTGCGGTGTTTAAAAATATCCGCTCCCATTTTATAATTTTGAAGGAGAACAACTCATCATCATTTCTTGAAATTTCACAGAGTTTTTTGCGTGAGGAATAAAAAACAAAGCAGTTGTAAAGGAGTGTCGTTGAGTAGTTTTCCATTTAAATAATAAAGTATGACAAGAAGTCTGCAACGTTGCAAACCGAGATACTTGGTCTGACAGTTTTATCATCGACATGAATACTGATATAACAGTGCTACAATAAAGGTTAATAAAAGTTAATAAGATGAGTAGGGAATGATTGTCAGCTTCTTCCCAGGAGACAATTAATTGTCGGATCTACTACCTAATTTCCTTTTGAAATTTTTTGATTCTAGCAGTTTTCCTGATACTTTATTTCTCATCTCAGCATCTGTGTGAAGGCTGAAGGATATAGAAATCATATCCCTCAGATTTAAAAGAGGCAAACGTTGATGGCATCACAGATTATTGGAGCTACGCTGATGTTACTCCAAGAGATTTTCACTATTTCGAGAAATGAAATCCCTGCTGTTAATTTTGAAAATAGTCACGTATTACACGTAACACGTAAACATTTTTATGAGCTCCAATGACCTCAAGAACACGATGAATTTGACTAACTTAATTAATCTGCTGCCAATAATAATTTCCAGTTCATTGCAGTTCTGCGAATGCTTTGATCGCATCATCGTCATCTGTAAAGTTACGGAGCGTAGGATGGACTTCAATTGAATAACTTCGAAAAGTACGGAATTCTAGAGAGCCGCCATGTATAGCAAATTAACATCATTCAGCTGCCGGTAGGTAACCGTATTGAATGCACTGAAGAATCTCAACTTCTTGCGTTGGAATATTTTGCATTTTCCCGACAGTCCCGATGTAAATTAATCATGGATTAAATGCACCGTTGGGGGGGGGGGGGGAGTGATGTGCGGCCAATTTTAAAAAGGGTAGGGAAAAATTTTCCGAACTTTTCCGAGGAAAGAATTATTTTTCTACCTCTTTGTTCTTATAAAGCAAACTTGCTTCTCTTTGAGTTATTCTCTTTGTTCTAGTGCATCTGTTCGAGTTGTTATTAAAAAGTAATTTCGATTGAGTCCATGAATTTAACTCTCTTTCATTCTGTTATATTTTTTGCAGTTGGACTTTTTTTATGTGGTTGGACTCTTTTGTTGTGATTACTTCGAAACACGACAGATTCTTTTACGAATGATTTTTGACAAGCTGTCGGTTTGTCAAGTCTTTTTCAAAATAGCAAAAGGAGCTAAAATATTTCTCAGTCTGCCATTGGTGCGCACCTTTCGTATACTTTACTCATTTCAGGAATCGAATTTCGGAAATAATTTTCAATTCAAAAGCCAAAAACGCATGATACCAAAATTTATTAGAGGCGTATGTTTTGTGAAATTCTAATAAAAGTCTGAACCGTAGCATCCAAAAATTGATAGTTTTAGAAAAAAAAAATTCAATTTTGTAAAAAAAGAGAGAACTCCTCCTTCACTTTTTCAAGAAAAACATATCTTTAAAGATGTGATATCAAATATCATTTTATTCTTACAAACAAAAAAGCTGTCCCGTAAGTTTGACTAGGTTTACGATTACTTTTTATAACAATTGGTAAAAATTCTATAATTTTGCGAATTGAGTAGGACTTTTTTTCATCTCATCGACGCGACGCACAGTGGATCGAGTCAATGGCAGAAGTCGGACATGAAATTTTTGACAAGAATTGTACAATTTTACGTTCATTTCATCACAATTTTAATTTTTAGGAGTGATTTTTAAAGGAAATCGCACGAGAAAACCAATGAAACTACTTATAAAACATCAAAATATCATATTAATGAAGATATACGCTTGTAAAGTTTTTAAATCTTGTCCGGCCTCTCCCATCGATTCGACCCACTGTGCGACGTGACGCGCCGAGGTAATGCTCCGCCGCACAGTGGATCGAGTCAATAGGAGAGGTCGGACAAAATTTGGAAACTTTAAATGCTTATAACTCCGTTTATGTACAATTTTGAGGTTTTAAGAGTGGTTTTATTGGTTTCCTCGTAAAATTTTCTATAAGAAACACCCCTTAAAATTTAAAATGTGACGATATAAACATCGGAATGTCCAATTTTAGTCAAAAATTTCATGTCCGACCTCTCTCGTTGACTCGATCCACTGTGCGCCCGTGCAATTCGATCGCGCTATTATCTCCGTGGTAGCTCCATGGTATTCGAGCTATTCGAGCTCCATGGTAAGTTTTTTGTCTGCATAACTAATTGAAGGGAAACCAATGGACCACTAGACAAGGTACGAATTTCAGCATTCTGATACATGTTTCTTATCTAAAATTGCACGTAGAACACGATGCGCACATCATAGAAAATTACCGAAATTAACTCCTTACTAAGATATTTGATGATTCTTGATGTGTGAATTCAAACCACCCGCTCATTAAAACTCAATGCTCTACGTGATTCACATCGCGCGCTAAACGTTATCATGACAGTCTCTGCGATGTAAAAATCTGGCAACCTCAATCTTGACGCTTTGGCTCAGCTGTAGCAAATAGCTTATAGTTTGAAAAACACATGGTGGAAAATGAACATTGCTCGATTGAGAGGCTTGCTGAAACCGTTGTAGTGCGCGATTTGACTCGCGTAGAGCTCTGAGTTTCTTGTGAGCGGGCAGTTCAAATTCCTTGTAGCCAATGTGAAATAAAAACGTTAATATCTTTGTTAGGAGTTAGTTTCAGTAATTTTCGTTGTAAGAATCGTGTTTTACTTGAAATTCTGATTAAGAAACATGAATCAGATTCGTACCTTAAATTCGTACCTTGTCTAGTGGTCCATTAAAGTATAAGTCCTCGTCTCTTGTTCCTGACGTAGTTTCTAACCTCATGGTAAAGTTGTCGGCGAAAGTCGACGTTAACCTCTCTCGTTAGCAAATGGTTGACCTCTCTTGTTACCAATGGGTTTACCTAGAGTACCTGTATAGACAGAGTATGGCCATTTCTGTTCCGGTTTTTCATTGGTCGCGAGCGAATAGGCTGACACGATGCTCTTAGGGCCGTAAATAAACAAACAAGATGGCCGTTATCAGCAAGCAAGATTGAGGTTATGCACATCTTACATCCTCCTGTGATAACGGTGAAAGGCAATTTAACAATGTTTTCATGTGTTTTTCGTGTGCTATTCGTAGATATGCTCGTTTAAATTGTTACTGCCGCATAATTGAAATTTTTGTCAAATTTAGCTTCTCATCGATGTTACGGTGAGCCGCCATCTTGTTTGTTTATTTACGGCCCTAAGAGCATCATGAAGCCTAAAAACTCGTTGACCAATCAAAAAGCGGAACAGTTTTCCTGTAGTAAAAAGATACGTATGGGGGACTGTTGTCACAGGTTTAGCAATCCTGCGGACCCCAGCTGGTAGCCCCTGCCTCAAAGGGGGCAGTGGAGATGGTCACCGGCCTCTGGGCGTATGAACCACCTGCTAGAAGGGCAGACAGGGCTCTGAGCTGAAGTGAAAGCAACCTGTCTAGGAGAGGCAACTCCGAAATCAAACCCTGGTCCTCCAGGTTGGGGGTTGAGTCATCGGGCTAACTCCCCGGTACTTGTAAAAAGTTTTACTGTTAAACGACCTAACAATACAAGCCTCGGTACCACTAGAACTAAACGGACACGTCGACAAAAATTGAGAAAACGGACAATGGTATTTGGGACGTGGAATGTCCAAGGCATTTCAAATAAGTTACCGGAAGTGATATCGGAGATTCAGAAACTTGGAGTGGATGTCGCTGTTCTTACTGAGACCAAGAAAAAAGGGCACGGGTCAGAGAATTACGGTGACTATGATCTATTCTACAGCGGCGTAGCCAAAGATCAGCGTGCTCAGCAAGGAGTAGCAATACTTTTGCGGAGAAGCCTACGTAAGTTCGTGGGCACTTGGGAGGCCGTCAACCAGCGCATTATCAAAATGAACCTTAACCTGTACGGACATAAGATCACGCTGCTCGGAGTATACGGTGTAAATGATGATGCCACTGTCGCATGTAAGGACCAATTCTTCGAAGATCTGAATGATGAAATACTGAACGTTGGTGCTGGCAGGGAAGCCATTCTTATGGGTGATTTGAACAGCAGAACGGGACGACGAGTAAACTGTAAAGTTGTTGGACCGTTTGGGGAGGATGCTGTTAATGATAACGGTGATCGGCTCATCTCAATTTGTTCTCAAACTGAGATGAAAATTTTGAATGGCTTTTTTCAACACAAAGACATCCATAAGTATACCTGGGTCCAGCCAACGCGAGGATTGAAATCCATCATCGATTATGTAATTGTAAAGCACACTACTAAGTTGAAATTGCAGCAAGTTAGAGTGTGCAGGGGACTCTCTTGCGGCAGTGATCATCATTTCCTCCGAGCAGATATAGCGTTTCCCGTTAAAGGGATTAAAGATAAAGAGCCAATGCCTGAGCAACAGCAGAGTCAGGGAACGCAAAATCATGAAGTATGGTATAACATCGAAAGCTTGGAGCACCCTAGTGTCAAGGCTCTGTATCGGAAACGCTTAGATGAGAAGCTGGGGGATGGACTCTCGGGTACCACGGAAGAGCAATATCAGTTCATCAAAGATTGTATCCACTCTGCAGCGAAAGAAGCCCTAGGTGTTCACAAAACCAGTAATAAATACCAGCATCCTTACTGGTGGGATGAAGAAATTGAAGACGAGATAAATCTTAAGAGGCAAAAACACCTTATATTTCTGTCGTCTAAAAAGACTGAAGATAAAGTTGCTTACAGGAAAGCTCAGTCTAAAGTTAGGAGCCTCATAACACGGAAGAAGAATGAAGCTTGGGAAAGCAACTGTTCTAGAATTAACACCTACCTAGGGGGGAGAAAAAGTGCTGAGAGCTGGAAGTTAATTAAAGGTTTACGTAGAGACATGAAGCGCGACATCGTTTCTCCGATATCACTTAAAAAACTGGAGGATCATTTTAAAGATCTTTTGACGGAAAGGCGCCCAGAGTTTCGAGACAACAGCACGGACAACGGAAGAATGAACAACTTGGAGATCCACACTTGTGACATAATTAAAGCGGTTAAAGAGCTAATTAATGACAAAGCACCGGGTCCTGGTGGGATTCCTGTCGAGTTGGTCAAGTACGGGACTGCCAAGCTCTTTGAGTGCCTCAGAAAACTGATGCAACAATGCATCAGGGGTGACGAGGTACCAAGGGAGTGGAAGGAGTCTTGGATCAAGGCCATCTACAAAAAGAAGGGAAGGAAGGACGACTGTAACAACTACCGGGGGCTCTCAGTGACCGGGACAATAAGCAAAGTGTACGGGAAGATACTGAAAGCGAAGATCGAGGACGAATGGCAGGATCACGAAGCAGAGGAGCAGGCTGGTTTTAGAGCTGGCAGGTCTACGATAGATCACCTCTTTGTTATTGTCCAGGTCATTGAGAAGAAAATGGCCGTAGCTCAGGAACTGCATTTAATTTTTGTGGATCTCCAGAAGGCGTATGACAGCGTGCCGTTGGTGAAACTTTGGGAGGCCTTGGAAAAATCGAATTTTAACGGGGGGTTGATTGACGCTGTTAAGCGATTTTATAAAGGGAGTTTTACCAAAGTTAAGTGCCATGGGGGGTTGTCAGCGGGATTTTATGTGACTAAGGGTTTAAAACAGGGATGTTGTTTGTCGCCAACATTATTTAAAATTTATCTCGAGTGCGTGCTAAAAGAATGGAAAAAGAAATGCTCTGGTATGGGTGTCCCCTTGGGTGATCTCGAAACTCTGTTTACTCTGTGCTTTGCTGATGACCAGGTGGTGGTTGCTCAAGATCAAGATGACGCGGAATACATGATGCGCAAGCTAGTAGAAGAGTATCGGAAGTGGGGTCTGGAAGTCAGCATATCCAAATCTGAGAAGATGACTTTTGGCGGTGATCAGCAAAGCATTGAGTTGGAGGATGGGCAGCAGATCAAAGGCTGCGAGCACTTTAAGTACTTGGGAGTGCGGTTGACCCAGGATGGAAGGACGGATCAAGCTATCAGGGAAAGGAACACCTTAGCAAGGAAGGCTATAGCGATTTTAAATGGAATCCTCTGGGATCAGCGGATTTCCAAAGATAACAAGAGGAGGATATACAACGCTGTAGTCAAAAGTATATTAACATACGGATGTGAAGTTTGGCAGCTGAAGAAACGGACACAGGATATGCTAAGAGCAACGGAGATGGATTTCTGGAGAAGGTCAGCAGGAATTTCTAGGAGAGATCGGGTCCGTAATGATAGAGTGCGTCAGATAATGGAAGTCGAAAATGACATCGTGTTCGACGTCATGACCAAACAACTTGTTTGGTATGGTCATGTCAATAGGATGACGGAAGAGAGGCTGCCAAAAAAGATGCTTGATTGGGTTCCTCCTGGGAGGAGACGTAGGGGACGCCCAGTGAGAGGTTGGCGACAGGGGGTGTTAAATGAGATAAGAGATTGTCAACTCCCTGATGACCTGTGGGAAGACCGAGCTTTGTGGCGATTAGGCGTCGCACAGCGCCAAAGAGCGCTATAAAAGCGACTCATATATATATATAAAAAGATACGAATGGCCATACTCTGTCTATAAAGGTACTCTAGGTTTACCTCTCTTGTTAACAATGGGTACGGCCCTCGTTAACCTCTTAACGTTAACCTCGCCCGTTACAGACTTCAAATCAGCCTCAACATTTTTTTCATAATCATAAAGTGTAGAAAATTTCGGTGGAGGACCATGGTTAGTTGGATTATATTTTGCAATAAGTAACCACTATCTCTGGCTCTTCCATAAAAACACCTTTCTGCGTAGGGAATCCAATGACATATATGTTGTTTCTAAAATGAGCCAGAAATGGTGGTTCCTCATTACAAAATGTGGCTCAATTTTCTTGCGGGAAAACTTGACTGCGAGCCTGCAACTTCAGGAAACGTGTACTTTCAGCACAGATAAGTCTCGCAACAGTGCTATGTTTGACATAAATCGTTGCTGTGTACGCTTCGCGAGTCTATGTGTTTATGATATTCTTATGAACAGAGCTTTCACTTACAAATTGAAAATACGATTTTTGTCATCCAGAAAAAAGGCAAGATTTTGTCTCGCGGAATAAATTGCATTCTGCGTCGCGAAGCGAGGGTGAATCGGAAACGACCGAACGGACTGAAGGGAAACAAACTGCCGACATCGTTGCCAAACAGACGGAAATACCAACACTTACATCAAATAAGCTGCCGTGTTTTAGCAAATCCTGCAAAACGATTGCAGTAATAATGTTCTGATTCCGCACTCTCTCAGAACTCCCGGTCATTTTGCAGCCACTCGTTTCCAGCACAGTTTAGTATATGGACACTTTAAAAATGTTTATCGGGCTTGAATTTCAGTGCTACCATTCCATTCCCGTCATAAGCACCGGGATTTGGAACTTTTTCGTTCCAATTTCGGAACTTTTTTCTTCCACTCTCGGTTTTTTTTTGGTTCTAATTACGGATTTTTTTTGTTCTAATTTCGGAACTTTTTTGTTCCAATTTATCCCATTCCATAATCGTGATCGTAGAAATTTCCAGGATTCTTTTTGGATTTTTTCAACACTTCTGAGAAAGTTCCGAAAAAAGCAAAAGATCCGGAACATTTCAGGAATTTCAAAAGTCCTGGGGAAAAATCAGGAAAACTGAGAAAGTTCCGAAAAAAGCAAAAGATCCGGAACATTTCGGAAATTTCAAAAGTCCCGGGGAAAAATCCGGAAAATCCCAAAAGTTCCGAAATTCGCTACTAGTTCCGGGAAATGGGAGCACTTGCTGGAATACGTAAAATGATTTTGATAAGAAATCCGGCAACGGCGATACAAGGGAAAAAGCTCCAGCCGGTGGCCAAGAGTTTTATCTGATGTTCAGTGTTATGTATACCCGCTCCTTGCCCGGCGCTCTTTCCGAGCCCCGGCCCTCCCCCGCGCTGCTCCTTTGCGCGTATTTATTTATTTATCTATTTGTTTGTTTATTCATTGTTCATTTTCCCCTCATTGTTAGGCGCTGGATCCACGGCGAGGCCCGCGTTGTGCAGGAGGACCGCACTGCAGTTGCGGAGCCTCCGCGATAATTTCGCGACTCGATCCGCTTTCGGGCCCCGCTACTGCGTCAAATTAAGTCACTTACCGCCGGAGCTCGGCGCGCAATTCGTCGCACCTCTGACGCGAGGGCGTAACTCTATTCCCACATAAGCCGCGAAAAGCGAGGAGTTATATGGAGAGCAGGGCTCACGTGGTAATTGAGATACGGCCTCACGTCACGACGAAATGTGCTCACTTTGCGGGAGTGAGAAGCGTGCGGAAATTCGTTACGATGAGTATACGATGGGGAAACTATACACTGGGGTGGTTTGAAGTCAGGGTGTCTACTGAAACAGGTGGGTCAAAAATCGGTACTTTTACAGTGCTTTTTCAGTGCACTTCCAAGAAATGAAGTACTTTCATTTGACGAAATTAGAAACATTCCAAAAATTTGAATTTCTCACTCTAATTGCGTCAAAAATGACAGAAAAATGAAAAAATTCCGGACCTTCTTGCGGCATTTCCGCTTTTTTCAGTTCTTCCGGACCACCCTTAAAAAATCAGCACTATTTCTGGACTTTCCGGAAATTCCGGACTCGTAGACACCCTGGTATTGCGTCGTTGTAATTTTGCCAGGTACGTTTATTTGGACACTGTTCGGCGAGTGAAAATTACTTCTTTTTTCTTTTTTTTAAAGAAGAGTTCAAAGGTGATGGAAGTTAAAAGTGATATCGTCCAGGCAGTTGGTGTTGTATGGACATGTGCAAAGAATGTCGGAGGAGAAGGTTTGGACAACAACAAGATTTGGGCAACTTCTCCTCCAACATCCTCTCCCCCCCCCCCCAAAAAAAAAGAGAGGAGCGTTTGATATTTTCTTTTTGAATTGAAGGAGGGAGAGGATGCTTTCACAACAAAAATGGAAAATGCGTGTTTAGTGAAAGGTATCAAGGAGTAATGGTTTGAATAGATATTTAGAAGGGAGATGTCAGATTGCATGTAGATTTTACTATTTCATTATTGACTCTTGTTGCTCGTCTGAAACTCACGATGCTTTGCTCTTTGATTATTTTAAGTTCACACTTGAGCTACATTCGGCGATAAAAAAACCATAGAAGATGTGACATCTGATGCATGTGGCTACATTATCACTCATGTTCTGGCTCATTGCTTACTTCTTACCTTTTTCCATAACGAGGACTCATGTCAATGATGGCAAATTAAAAGAAAGTGTAAACTATATAGTAAATATGAAATTAAAATCGTAAATGTAATATATACGTTCATTACTAAGTCATTATCAGTTAAACACCTCCCTAGTAGCATGATTCACTTTCCCCTTCCTAACAAACGTATAAGGAATTAATACCGGTTATATAATCACCATTTTAACTAAAGTTTATATATCGTGTATATAAGTTTTATATAAAATTTATATAATTGAGGAAGGGTTTTTATAAATTTTCTTTATACGCATAGTATCCTTTTGCTTAATTTGCTTATTATAACTGTTATATAAATGACCTGAATGACTTTAACGTAAACCTATCTCATTTTCATGAATGATGATGATGATCTCATTTCCATGAACACCCTCGACTCTCAGACTGCGTGGGATAGGTATTATTAGAGGTACTAATGGCTCCGAGACGAGTTAAAAGGGGATATTTCGGCACACAATCCGAGGAGCCCTGTTACCTCAGTTGGTAGCGTGTCTGGCTCATAACCCTGCCCAGTTAGACAGCAATATTTTAAAAATATTGAAATTTAATATATTTTTAAAATGTTTTTCATGTATTTTTAAAATATTTTCAAAAGTACTTTTGAAATACAATCAATGAATATTTTTAAAACATTTTTAAAAATATATTAAAAATATAAAAAATTAAAATTTTTAAAATAATATTTTATAATATTTTTAAAGTATATCATAATTATTTTTGTTAATATTTTAAAAATATTATTAAATATTATTTTAAAACTTTTGATTTTTTTTAAAATGTTTAAATTAATATTATAAAAATTTAAAAGAAAAAAGGAAATGATAATAATAATAAATAAATAACATAAATACATCGACATAAATTCAAACTAGAAAAAGGCCCAAATAATTAAAACTGGAAAAAGACGCAATTATAAAGTTAAAAAATAGAGAGAGAGAGAGAGTTAAAAAAATGAGAGTTAAAAAAATAGAGAAAGTTAGAAAAAATGATAGTTAAAAATCATGATAGTTAAAAAAAAGAGAGAGCTAAAAAAATGAGAGAGAGTTAAAAAAAATGAAAATGAAAAAATTACATCATGAAATAAAAAACAATAAATAAATAAATAATAAATAATAAAGTCTGGTAAAATATCATAAGAATCCGTCAATAAACAAACATATTACGGACTCAGAGGCCTGCGATAGTTAAGAGATTGAATTTAGGGGCCCATTCATATCAAGCCTGGCTGGTCTGGTGGTAAAGTACTGGACTTCGGATTGCAACTCCATCCCGAGGCGTGGGTTCTAATCCCGACTAGGACGCCGCGGATTTAAGGTAAGTCACAACTCTACGATGATCCACCACCTGGTAGTAACGCATATGAAAACTTGCACACTTCATAACTAGAGAGTGCGCTACCAGCCAGGAAGAATAATGAAAATTCATTTTATACACTCTTTGAATTTGGTTATATAACTTTTATACTAAGGGTTACATAATAATGTAAACTTTTAACTAAAAAACTTTACATCCATTACATAAACAATGAATATTCTTTAGCTTGTGGTTATTTACGGTTTATACTTTTAATAACAAATTTTTTATATAACGAGTACGGTACATAAAAATGACAGAGGGAGAAAAAAACTTAACTCGTTGGTAACTTCATGGCAAGTCAAGCTTAACCAACTAACCCCGCTCTGTCAAGTACTCTACGAGCACCTGTAGACTTTGCCTGCCTAGTGGCCGCGTATCTAAAAATATTTCACGAGAAAAGTCTACGGTCAAAAAAGTATACAGAGAGGATCAAATGGGAAAAAGAATTCCTGCAATTCGCTGAAAATGACATTTGTACCGAAAAAAAAGTGAAGTTAAGTTTACACTCTATACATAAAAAAAGTGTGAGAGGCCTTACAAAATGCTGAATTACCCACAACAGCAGTTAGTTTTACATCTTGACATTGCTGAAGTAACTGCTGTAGAAGTGTTAATTCAACATTTTGTAAGTTCTCGCACACTTTTTCTACATCCAGAATGTTAAATCACATTCACTTTTTTTCGACGTGGAAAGGGACGGTGGATTTTAGATCATGCGGGGGAACTAGAACTCACTTTCTCGACTACACTTTCGGACCCTTGTATCTTCCTCCTAGATAACCAAAGTAATCTATGGATGACCTCCTGGCTTTTGTGTTTAAAGAGATTCGAGGAGACATCGAAACGCGGAGGAGTGGAGGTCGGGGAACGGGATTTAATTTCCCACCTGGCAAGGAGGACGGGATAGTGGGGTAAGTTGGAATCAAGAACGAGCACAATACATCAATTATTTGTGACGTCGGAGCGAGAGGATCAGGGGCTCAAAGCCTCCCCGGGGGCTTAAGCCCAAAGCCACCGTTCCACAGGCGGCCCGCGACGCGAGACTGACCGCGGGAAATCAATTGAGCCCGATTGGGTACCATGGTTTTGAATCTGCCTGTTACCTATCGATCAGAAGGATAATATTTTGCAATAAGGAACCACTATCTCTGACTCTTCCATAAACGCACCTTTCTGCACAGGGGGACCAATGGCATATTTGCTGTTTCTAAAATGAGCCAGAAACAGTGGATCCTTATTGCAAAATGTGGTCCAGAAGATTCATTTTATCCACGTTTGTGGCATCTAGTGCTTCCATGAGATATCCCAAATCCTGGACGCAACTAACGGGCAGAAATTTCATACAGCTTGTGCCGTTTTTTGTTATCTTTGCCGTAATCCTTTTGTTCCCTCTTGTGCCCTTAGTTTCTTGATCTATTCCGGTTTTTAGCGGCTCTGGTGCTTGCACTAGAGCTGCTATTCCGGACGGTCCCAGCTGGGGAGTATCAATGGACCATGTTACATTGGAGAGACCGCGCGTTGGTTGATGGGAATCGGCGCCATTTTCGACTATGGACGTTGTCATGACTTTATTTTATTGCATATTGTTTTATTGTTAGCCAATGCTATGTTGTGTAGTGTATTTTTGGAATCATGGTGATACAGTCAATAATTCAAAACTTGTCTGTGCTTTAATCTCGTGATGGAAAAAATGTACTTTACGTTCAAAATTTGAAAATTTGAATTTTAAAGTTTTCGCGGTTTTTTGGAAGAATGCAGTGGTTGGAGCTTCCTAGGCATATTGCTCGATATCAGCTGATAGCAAACAAAGGTTACCAAGGAAACCGTAAACGTTTAACAACTATCGTGGCCATCGGGGCGATTATAGACCGTATTCGATAACGGTTCGATGTATCGTTTGGTTCAAAACAATAGAACATAACCTCAAACCAAACTGTAAGGATTTTAATTGGAAAAGCTGAAAATGAGAAATTTCCTGACAATTTCACTTTGCATTGGCATTAGGTACTCAAAAGAATAAAAAATCTGTTTCAAAAGATCCGTTCTCTCAGATTTCTGAATTTACTTTTGAGGCTATGTTTATGTTTTGAACCAATCGATATCGATACAATCTCACCCGTTTGATGTATCGAATACGATCTATTGAAATGACATCGACTCCATGTCGCCGCTCACGACAGGACATAGCCCTATCTTATCCGTGTAATATATCGCAATTCGATATTGTTTTGATTTTTAAATGGAGCAATTTATTCATAAAGTTCCGATTAGTTTTGGCGAACGGGCCCCTTAACCTACGTCACTAGGCCTTCTTGGAGGCCTTTTGGGGGCTCTAGGCCCCCTAGGTCCTCCCAAAGGGTTTGTGTGTCTAGGCCCTCATTCTTGACTACAACTACCGTCGCCAGAGCCGCTTTCCGACGCGAATGCGTTGGAGCTTACTGCTTGTTATTCTTTGCAACCAGTGTAAGTGTGCAAACCAGTGTTTCTGACTCTTAGTGACATCATGAGAGGCTAAAGTATAGCTTAGGCAATCAGAAATGGATTTTACATGTCTTAACTCTCATTATAAGGGTACTCTAGTGACATCAGGTGGGCTAGATATCAGAGCTTCTGGTTGCGTGGCCAACTCCGCGTCGCGCGCTGTCGGTGAAGACGCACCTCAAGACCGCTCTCACTCGGGCTTTATCAATTCCCGCGCAGGAGTAATACGGCATTACGGCATTAGCATGCTAAATGCCGAGCACTCAAGCGGGGTGCATTTCGCGTCGATATCTTTGTTTTGAGCCAATTTCAAAGCGTCCCGATCCCGATCGGAGGAGTTAAGCCCCAAATTAAAAGTCCTCGTCCCCGGCACTGGCGTCGCTGCCGCGCTCTGTACCTTGGCTCGGGCCGGCATCTTCCGTCTTCAACAGATTGACTTCCGCTCTCCTCGACCTCCTGCTCTCCTTCGGTCACGCCTCGCGGTCTAATCGCCGAATTGCAGTTTAGGCGATGACTCCTTGAAAAAATAAATTTTATATTTGTGGATGTTCACGAGGAAAAGAAACTTGAAAAGTAACGGTATGTGGTAGCTGGGCGCTAAAATGTAGACTTTATCGGCGAAAAATTTACGCACTGAAAAAGGAGTTACGGACTACATAGACATTAGACATACCTTCCGGGCTCGGAGGCCGAAAGTTCCGGGTGCTGGAGCCGTAGCTTCGACTACTCCGGGTGCTACGCCCGGAAGTTTCGGCCTTTGAGGCCGTCTACATAGCCCGTAGTATTCTTCACGTAGATAAGAAAAATGACAATATTTTTCAAGAAAAGACGTGCAGTAGTTCTGATGTAAAGTATAACAGGAAGACAGAAACGCATGTCTAGTCTACAGTGTCACCATCGATATGACAAAATTCGGATCAATTTTCAAACCTTCTGTGTTTCAACTTATTTTATATAGTTCAAAAAGTTTGTTCACTCATACAGTTAACTTTCACTTAATTTCAAAGAATAATCATGATTATCCATCTCAATCTCATTTCCCTATTTTCTATAAAGGGGGAAGGGGGGGGGGGGGGTGAGCGTCCGCGGGGCCGACCCCCGAGCACCGATCTCAATCTTGACATGGCGTTGCTCCCACCTTTAGTGAAGCGAAGCACGTTTCCCTGAATCAATCAACATCAGGTCCCGACGACAAGAAAGGCTCGGTGAAACTTGCTCCTTGGCTTGTCGACTTTTTTTTTTCGTTCATCATCCCCGCCCGCGCCCGGGCGACTTTTCCTCCCCGGCCCGAGCCAGTGGCGAGGCTTGAATGATCTACTATCGATATTACCCCATTTGAGATGGATATGTTGCGTGTGTGAGGAATTTGCGATTTGACTATTGATTCTTACGTAAAAGTTCGCGAGAAAACCCGATCGTGCCACTGGTTTCCTCTGAAATTAACTCCTAAGCTCTAAAAAAGCTCTCAAGTTGAGGCCAAAATGGAGGGGATATCCCACACTATCCTGAGAGTCCACCTCTACATCAAGGCAAACTCTCCATGTAAAGATAGGGAGCAAATACATTAGCAGGGTTGCCGTTTTTTCTGTTTTCGAGTCTCCAAATAAAGAGGCAGCCCTGTCAATGTATTTGCTCCCTATCTTTGCATGGAGAGTTTGTCTTGATGTAGATGTGGACTCTCAGGATAGCGTGGGATATCCCCTTCATTTTGGCTTCAACTTGAGAGCTTTTTTTGAGCTTGGGAGCTGATTTCAGACAAAACCAGTGGCACCATCGTGTTTCTCGCCAACTTTCACGTAAGAATCGACAGTCAAATCGCAAATTCTTCACACATGCAACATCTCCCTTGTGATAAAGAATCGATTATTAAGGTGTTCGCTGCAAACACCCTTTTTATCGATCCTTCTCCATAGGTTTAAATGGCAGATCAATCGATATATCGCAAAGCACGCTATGCCACCGCCCGGCCCGAGCCGTTCGCGCCCGTCTTAAAGTTACAGCCGTCTTTGCCTGATCGTACGGATTATCCACCCGCGAGCCCGGGAATAGATTCGGTGACGGTGACGGGACTCAGTTGAGTCCTTCTTATTCGCCGAGTTTCTTGGCCGAGTGGATCACTCAGAAAGGACGCGCTCAAGTGTGCCCGAGAGACGTGCGTTTTGCGATATGTTCGCGTGAGCAGGTGGGTGGCAATGTTGCCGTAAATGTTGCTCAAAATCACCGTATAATATGTTCCCTCGTTGGATGCAGAACACGGTCAACATGTTGCGAAAGCACAGAATCAATTGACAGAAATAAATAAATATTAATAACTTGCAATATAATTAATCAATTCATACTTAATGCTCACCAAAAAATAGAAATAAACGTAGCTCGAATCGATACCTGAAACCATTCAGTGTGCTTGACACAAAAATTATCATATACCTTTGATGTACGATAATCATTAACTGTTGAAAAAATTAAGTAATCTCAAATTGAACTGGCATTTATATAGTCTTTTAACTCAAATAGTCTTCGGTTTTTTGGCAAGTGGCATTCATTTGACGGACACAGAAAACGCTGATTCCTCACTGATGAGTTGAGTTTGAACATTTTCATAAATTTACAGTGTTCTGCTCAATATTTTCGTGGGAAAACTTGAATGACATTGCTGTATTTCTTGCCCTAACAATTGGTCAATTGTACGAAACGCAATTACTGGCATAACTCCGTGAAAAGGTGGACACTCAGTTCTCATTTTCGCTAAATTCTGTCTATTTAGCACCTCAGATCATAGCGCGCGGTCGAAACGCGACGTCCACCTATAGAGCAAATCCGAATGCAACTATTCGCGCTTGAGGGATGTCCGGGTCGCATGCTCAAAATTGAAGGCGTTTTGATTTCCGTCGCGCTCATATCAATGCACGTAATGGGTCGTTTGGCCGTTTCACTTTTCGCGTTGACAAAAAGGTGAAATCCCTGCAGGAGTCAACCTGGAGCCTGGAGCTTTTGATCAAACCTATCAACAATAAGCGCTCGTCTTGCTTTCTAAAATACGTGTAAATGAGTCTAAGCAAGTGGAACTTATCTACATTGGGCTTTTTAAAAAGAACTCATAGCTTAACGATGAATTTGCGGCTGAAAAGTAGTTGTATAGAGCCGATGGAGACTTTTAAGGGTCTTCAAATGCCGAAAACTTCGAAATAGACAGTTCTCCTTGACCTTTTTTGTCGTTAATCACCTGCTGCACTTAATTTGGGCTATTCATGTATTGTTCATCGACAAAAATTTGTTTGTTTAGTTATTTCAACGTGTTCATCTACTTCTAACGTTGGCTAGTTTTGGTTCCATGAGCCAAAATACATTTGGCAAAAATACTAGAGGCGTATCTGGAAAGTACTGGACACCTTAACGAAACGTTTTGCATGACCACTGTAAGAGGGGCAAAAAAATTGGCAGAAAATCGCATCTCATTTTTAGATATATTCAAAGAATATCCTGAATTTTTCCGGGGGTAAAATGACTTTTCAAAACGCCCGTTCCTTCGGCTCCGCCTCAATGTTCAAACGTGTGATTGGCAATTCTTGAATGGGAGAGCTTCCGCGTGAATGAAATTAAGAGGGCGCGACGATTCGCCGGGGTCGGGAACGGCGGGGCGGGGGAAGTGCAACGTTGCACGATCGCGCGATATTCCTCCAATTTCCCCTCACGCGCAAGGAAGGCCCTCGGAATTCCAGTCCGATTTGACGACTCCGCGTGGTTATCAATGAAACGGTGAGCAAATAGAAAAAGGTTAAAGTTATTGACTCTCAGTTAATAGCTGCCAGACGGGTGACAAGATGTATTCCACCTCCAAGACATCCACCCGCCTCCCGACTCCCCCCCCCCCCTCTCGTTTTTTTCTCTTCCGCATCCCCTGCTCTCGCCCCCGCCCCGACTCCTTCGTTTCCGTTTCGATAGTTTTATCCCATCGTGTCTGCCTTTGTCTCGAGATAAAGTCACCTCGTTTTTCACTCGTCGCTCGTCTGCGCGCCGGAAAAAATAAAATTGTAATTTTCGCCCGAGTCTTGCTCCGTTGTAACACCCGGGAAAATCGCGAGCAGAGGCCGATCCAGCAATCTGGCAACACCGGGTTTCCTCCATTTGAACCCATGTTAAATAATCGAATCTTGTCGGAGTACCTGGCCCCTCCAAAAATCGATAAATTTACATAGGTTTAAATGGAAAAACAATGTTGCCAATTTACTGGGTCCGCCCATGATCGCGGACCGATTGTGAGAAAGCGGAAGCATGTACTTCGGTTTACGGCCTTGTAGATTTTCTGTCACGTGTTATTTTTTTAATACGATGACTTGAGGTCAATCAGGATTTAATCCCGATTTCATCAGGATTTGGGGAAAATTCGGTCGTAAAATCAGGATTTTAGAAAAGTCGGCCGTCCGCTTATTTTCCGTTAATTATCAGCTATCCGTCCGCAATTTTTTCCGCACAAAATCAAAATTTGATCAGGATTTGGAAAAATTATGAAATTACAATTTTGCAGTCAAAAATCAGGAAAAATCAGGATTTCCCAAAATGAAAAAAACTAAACACCCTGCATGAGCTCGTATTATCGGGGCGTTTTCCTCCGCATTGGACAGCGAATTTGGATGGCCTCGAGGACGTTCCCCCAATTTGATTTCTGATTTATAGGGGTATCCTTCCCTCTCGTTGCCGCGGTTCGGAAGGAGCATTTCCGGGATAAGGGGGACGACGACGGGATGCCTGGATCCCTAATGACCGAATGGCGTGCAAAAATCCCTGTTTGTGGACGACGGAGATAATGAGCCTGTTTCGGTCTCACTTAATTGAATAATATTCATCTGGCGGAGCCGAGCGACCCCGGCCAATGCGCGCTCACAACGCCGCACAGTGGACCGAGTCTCTAGGAGAGGTCGGACAAAATTCTGAAACTTTAAACGCTTATAACTCCGTTTATACAAAAATTTGAAGTTCTAGAAGTGGTTCCATTGGTTTTCTCGTGAAATTTTCCTCTTAAAGCACCCCTTGAAATTTAAAATGTGACGAATTAAACATCAAAATTTTCAGTTTTAGTCAAAAATTTCGTATCCGACCTCTCCAATTGACTCGGTCCACTGTGCGCCGCCACCGCCGCTGCCGATTTATGCCCCGGCGTCTTCCGGGGTGAGGGCAATTATCTCAATTTTCCATCGCAGGACTCGTTTGACCCCGCATAATTCAACTCGTTAGGTCATTTCTTTCAGCGCGAGGATCACATTTCCTTAACTGTCTAATGTCCTCCGGTTCGCGTTTGTTACACTAATTTTGTCGAGTCCCTCGCTCGGAACTAATTTGCGCGGTCCGATCGGGTGGTTTCGGAGGAAGTATGACTGGTTAAAGTTCAAAGCAGTTATCTCGAATGGCTGTCAGCCTGGATGATGTACTATCACAGAGTACATAGAGTTGTAATGTGAATGGGGGAGCTGGCGCCACTTTTAGGCATTTTCCAGGTCTCGAATTCCGAGACTCCACGCACAGTGGATCGAGTCAATTGGAGAGGTCGGACATGGAATTGTTGACTAAAACTGCAAATTTTTATGTTCATTTTGTTATATTTTAAAATTCAAGGGCTGCTTCAGACGGAAAATTTCACGAGGAAACCAATGGAACCATTTTTAGAACCTCAAAGTTTTATATGCATGAAGTTATAAGCGTTTAAAGTTTCCAAATTTTGTCCGAATTTTCAGGCCATGGAAAGTCTTCTCAGTTGGTTGAATGTATCTCTCATGTGCAACAGACTCATCGCCATTCTCCGGCCCTCCATACAATATCCGAACGCGAAGGAAACCGAAAATACATCCGCGGGTGGGGCGACCCTAAGAGCAGCGTGTCCCCTCGACCCTCAACAGGGCGACAGAACGCGGCGGAGTTGCGGAAGGGAGGGGCGAGGTCTCGGGCTGGACGTAAACCAATAATCCGAACTTAAAACACAGTTAGCGCGAAAAAAGAGGGTTGGACGTCGCGCGGTGCGATGCGACGGGATGCGGGACGCCGGGGGTGGGCGGGCGGGGCGGTGAGCGATGAGTACGCGATACAACTCGAAAATTCGGTGGATTCCAGTCACGTAGAGTGTCGGTATTGTGTTCATCTGGGGAGTTTGCCGTGACGGTCACCGCGACGAGCCCCGATGCCGGATTTCGTAGAGTATAAACGATATTAGTGTCACGTCATCACTGAAAAAAAAAAAAAAAAAATCGGTCATGTGAATCGGAAGTTCGATGTCCCATATCACCCCAAATACACGATTTGTCAAACTGAGCTTTCAGTGCGTATAACCGAACGTTCGGCGTATATGACCAAACTTGCTTCGTAAGTTCACTTTACCGCACAAGTTTGGTTGCACAAACTGAGAGCTCGGTTTGACGAACAAAAGGTTCAGTTTAACGATTCGAATATTCAGTTTGACGAATCGAAGTTTCAGATTGACGAATCGAGGATTCAGTTTGACGAAACGAAGTTTCAGATTGACGAATCGAAGATTCAGTTTGAGGAATCGAAGCTTCAGTTTGACGAATCGAATTATTTGGGATGATATGGAACACCGAACTTTGGTACATGCATGCGACAGAACTTTTTTTCAGTGATAGAGAAGCGATATATATCGATTCATCCTCACCGGTAACACTGAAAGAAGTTATGCCGTCGGTAATGTTTGGATCCAATTCGATATACAATGAAAACAACTTAATTAGCCAAAACACATAAAAAAACTACGACTTAATTTGAGAACGGCTGCAAACGATAGAAGCGGACGCAAAATCGATGTAATGAAGAATCCTTATGGTATGATGTCACCACTAATAGCGTCTATCTACATGAAGAGAATAATGCCATGTTTGTACCGCTCTCCGATTGATTCATCAATTAAAGGCTATTTATAAAGCTCTTGTGGAACAATTTAATCAAACCTACTTTCGAAGAATTCGTATTATCACGTGAGGAATGAATGATAATCATAAAAAATTGTAATTTTCGGCAAAAATATCCATCTATGTTTGTTCAGAGCTGATTTCAGAAGTTTGAAATTAGAAAATCCAAGTCACGTCTAGAACTCCGTCGCGATCTTGTTTGTTTATCATAAAAAGCGGAGGGCTACCATGAACACGTAAAACTCGCTGATGAATCAGAGAGCGGCACACTTTTTCCAAAAGAAAAAATTGAGATGTACTGTATCAACAGCGGGGATGGAACGGATACATTAATGACTATTCATACGTAGGATGGATCTCTCACAGATATCAAAAATGTGATCGATTTCTTGCACGAGAGCATTTTAAAATTCTCCACGGCAGTTTATTTCTGTAAAAATGGACAACTGAGCAAATTCCTCGTAGAGAAAGTGAAAATTTTTTTTCTGACAACCGACTAAATTTGGTAAAATTTCCATAAAAGTTCTCTTTGGTCTCAATCCATTCAGAAATGACCTGTCCGAGGAAATTTTAAAGGGTCTCAATGTATTGACCTCCCGTGCAAAAAATTGATTTAATTGACTCAATAATAGTGCAGTTCAGTGAAGTGTTCTACAAACATTTTGAGATGTAGAAATAATGCTTAAACATGTGCGGAGTTGTGTCGACCTTTCATAGTTTTGAGAAATAAGACTACTAAAATTATAAGCAGCCTGGTTCGGCAAAAAAAAAGCGTCTGATTAAAATGCAACATAAAGTCATGTACTGAAAAAAACCGCTCGCAACTTTTTCTGCAGAACACATGAGTTTCAAAACCGCTGTGAGCCTTCATTCTTTACTCATGCAACACGGAGAGTATCGGCGCACGAGCAGTTGCATCGTCGGGGTTTTTCATTGAATCTCCAGGACTCCTTCATCGAATAACCCCATCGACAAAGCCCCATCATGCAGCTGTATTTTTCAGTCGAGTTTTGGCAAACTGCGGAAGGTTCGGTCATCTTGTGGTGGCGATGGTCATTTCTGAAGTTCAACAAGGGAAGAAAAGCTGCAAGCTACGGCAACGATGACGCCCGCATGTTTGTTCTCGTATTGCATCATACTCTGCCCCTCGAAACACACCCTCTCACCGAGGTCTGCTATCTTTCCGCCGCTAAAGCCCTACCAGACGTCCAACTTGACAGAAACAAAAGGTTCCCGGGGTCGTTTCTACGAAATGGAAACTGCAAACACGACCGATAGTTCATGAGACTCGCATGCGGGAAAATGAGAGCATTTCTCAGGAAACTATCATGATCACCCATGTCCAAGTCACGAAAATACCAGATTATAATGCAACTCTTTCAAACACTTTAATCGAGGTATATACTATTGTAGCTTTGTTAATTCAAACTACTATTTTAACAGTTTGATGAAAATGCGAGTTTTTTGTTTTGTTTCGCACACTTTTAAATTCTTCATTTTCAGTTTCCGGATTTTACTGAAGCTCTCCATGTTTTTTCTCCGAAAAATGGCGAAACGCCGCCGCAAGATACGTGCTTTCGAGTTTCATAATCGATGCGGCGCACACTGGACCGAGGCAATAGGAGAATTCGGACAAAACTTTGAAAGATTATTTTTTCGAAAATATAAGACAAAAAAGTTCAATAGTGGATTTATTGAGTTTTTCGTGTAATTTCCTTTTAGAGACACTCCTTGAAATTGAATTTATGGCTATTCAAACATCAAAATTTGATATTTTAGCCGAAAATTTTATGTCCAACCTCTTCTCTCCCTTTTTCGGCAGTTCTTCATTTTCAGTTTCCGGATTTTACTGAAGCTCTCCATGTTTTTTCTCCGAAAAATAGCGAAACGCCGCAAGATACGTGCTTTCGAGTTTCATAATCGATGCGCCGCACACTGGACCGAGGCAATAGGAGAATTCGGACAAAATTTGAAAACTTTGAAACCTTATTTTTCTGAAAATATAAGACAAAAAAGTTCAATAGTGGATCTACTGAGTTTTTCGTGTAATTTCCTTTCAGAAACACTCCTTGAAATTGAATGTATGGCTACACTGAAAAAAAAACAAATTGGATCGAGAGTCTAGACTCTTAAAAAACATTGACAAGAAAAACGACTCTTAATTCAATCAAATTTAAGCTTGAATCAAGAAGAAATCAGCTCAAATTAAGAGGCTTGGTTCTTGATTTAAGCTTTAATCTTATTGAATCAAGAGTATTTTTTCTTGTCGATGTTTTTAAGAGTCTGGGCTCTAGATCCAATGTGTTTTTTTCCAGTGTATATAAACATGAAAATTTGATATTTTAGCCGAAAATTTCACGTCCGACCTCTTCGATTAATTAGCTCGATCCACTGTGCGGCAGCGCGTGTTTGGCCGATAAATGTATAGCAGAGCAGGGTGGATTCGTCCGTAAAAGAACGAGGAGTCGAGTGATAACAAGTTGCATGGAATTATCTTGCCGGAGGGACGGGCGCCTCATTATTTATGGATGATTTTTATCTGATACCCAAGTAGGTACTATAATAGGGCTCTCTCCCCGTAAATACATTACACTCTTCTCCGCCGCTGGGGAGGGGTGAATGGCTTTGATGAGAACTACTGATTTTGATTAAAAGTGAGCATAATGGCTCGAGGGAGAGTAACGAGGGGATGCGACAAAAAAAAAGAAGAAACTCCTCACTGCGGTGTTATGACAAAGCGCGTCCTCCAAATTTCAATCCGATTACTGATCAGCCATTTATACGAATTCGTCGATGTTAAACACGCACATGTTCATTATATGATGAGTAGGGTGGCCCTTATTTTCGACTTTTCGGAAATTTAAAGTGCGGAACCCTGCAAATGGTTCCTTTTGGTGAGGAAATAACGGGGAAAAAATGAAAATGAAGAAAAAAAATTTTTAAATGGCACCTCAAAGAGCCTAAAGTTGCGAGCGTGGCGTGCGAAGTCGCGTTTTTCCGTCATTTCGCGAATTATTTTCTCCCCTTTTAAATGTTGCTACGGCTTTGAAATTTTCTAAAATGGCACATTTCTTAGTGTACTTTACGAGAAAAATCACAAAATTTACCGCGCCACTTTTAAAATGCCCCCTCTCTCCCTCCAAAGTGGCCACTTTGTGCGATTTTCCCTAACAATCTCCCCGCACGGTGTGTCTTTTTTCTACCTTTGAATTGTTCCCACGGCTTTGAAATTTTTTGAAGTAGCACATTTTTTAGAGTACTTTACGAGAAAAATCACAAAATTTACCGCGCCACTTTTAAAATGCCCCCTTTCCCCCTCCAAAGTTGCCATATCGTGCGATTTCGTCGATTGTTCGTAACATTCTCCCAGCACGGTTTGCCGGAACGAGTTTAAATTTTTTGAAGAGTCAATAGCAAAAATTCTTCAGATTCTAGAAGTAGAGTGTCTACCGAGTCATCTAAGCCAAAAAGAAAACGATTTTGTTCAGCTGCTGGAAAACAAAACTGGTAAAACCTCTTGGTTCAAGACAATCCGGCGACAAGAAACTGCACAGTTTCTTGTCGCCGGATTTAAGAGTCTGGACTCTTGTTTCAATGCAAAATCCGCTTAAATCAATGCAAAATCCACTTGAAACAAGAGTTCAAGACTCTTAAATCCGGCGACAAGAAACTGCACTCTTAAGTCAATGCAATTCGGCATTGGTCCAAGAGGTTTTTTTACCAGTTTAACTCAATTTAAAGGTATATCGGGGCTAACATAGGCAAATTACCGGTGTAAAGTTCCGTTCTATTATTGAAAAGAAACGTCCTTCATACTTAAAATGCCTGAAGGTTTCTCAGATATTGTTGTTTAAAGTACTCGAATACTAATACCACCAACTTCAGGCATATCGTAAATTTTGGTGGCCTAAAACTACCCCTCAGAGCTGAAGATTGCTTAAATTTTAATTCCATGAAGCTCTCCAAAAAATAACCAGTTTTTTAGGCAGGCAATTGGGCCGCCGAACGGAGTTTGAAATGGAAGCTTAAAATGACCTTAAGCTCGCAGAAAAATTTCAAGATGAGCGTAGGAACGGTTTCCGAGTTACCGGGTTACGATTTTTCTGATTTCATACAGATTACTATGTCTTACGTAAATCGATAATAGCGAATTTGAATCCCGGAAAACCACCGATTTTTAGTGTGAAATCGATTAACGAATCAAAACATCGACTCCTTGACATAGAATTTCAATTATACGTGTTAAAACAATGAAGTATCGATATGTTGAACACATTTGCAAAATGATGAGAAGCCCATGGCAACATCATTTTAACAAGATAACAGCAAATATTAGATTGGATTTTGGTCTCATTGCCCCCCCCCCCCCCCCAAGTAACCCGATAACTCGGAAACCGTTCCTACGCTCATCTTGAAATTTTTCTGCGAGCTTAAGGTCATTTTAAGCTTCCATTTCAAACTCCGTTCGGCGGCCCAATTGCCTGCCCAAAAAACCGGTCTTTTTTTTGAAGAGCTTCATGGAATTAAAATTTAAGCAATCTTCAGCTCTGAGGGGTAGTTTTAGGCCACCAAAATTTACGATATGCCTGAAGTTGGTGGTATTAGTATTCGAGTACTTTAAACAACAATATCTGAGAAACCTTCAGGCATTTTAAGTATGAAGGACGTTTCTTTTCAATAATAGAACGGAACTTTACACCGGTAATTTGCCTATGTTAGCCCCGATATACCTTTAAATTGAGTTAAACTGGTAAAAAAACCTCTTGGACCAATGCCGAATTGCATTGACTTAAGAGTGCAGTTTCTTGTCGCCGGATTTAAGAGTCTTGAACTCTTGTTTCAAGTGGATTTTGCATTGATTTAAGCGGATTTTGCATTGAAACAAGAGTCCAGACTCTTAAATCCGGCGACAAGAAACTGTGCAGTTTCTTGTCGCCGGATTGTCTTGAACCAAGAGGTTTTTTTTACCAGTTTTGTTTTCCAGCAGCTGAACAAAATCGTTTTCTTTTTGGCTTAGATGACTCGGTAGACACTCTACTTCTAGAATCTGAAGAATTTTTGCTATTGACTCTTCAAAAAATTTAAACTCGTTCCGGCAAACCGTGCTGGGAGAATGTTACGAACAATCGACGAAATCGCACGATATGGCAACTTTGGAGGGGGAAAGGGGGCATTTTAAAAGTGGCGCGGTAAATTTTGTGATTTTTCTCGTAAAGTACTCTAAAAAATGTGCTACTTCAAAAAATTTCAAAGCCGTGGGAACAATTCAAAGGTAGAAAAAAGACACACCGTGCGGGGAGATTGTTAGGGAAAATCGCACAAAGTGGCCACTTTGGAGGGAGAGAGGGGGCATTTTAAAAGTGGCGCGGTAAATTTTGTGATTTTTCTCGTAAAGTACACTAAGAAATGTGCCATTTTAGAAAATTTCAAAGCCGTAGCAACATTTAAAAGGGGAGAAAATAATTCGCGAAATGACGGAAAAACGCGACTTCGCGCGCCACGCTCGCAACTTTAGGCTCTTTGAGGCGCCATTTAAAAATTTTTTTTCTTCATTTTCATTTTTTCCCCGTTATTTCCTCACCAAAAGGAACCATTTGCAGGGTTCCGCACTTTAAATTTCCGAAAAGTCGAAAATAAGGGCCACCCTAATGATGAGCCCTCGAATATAGACATTCATGCAGGGCTCAGGGCTCATTAGATAATTGCCTTGGTCGGTTTTCAACATCGAATGATTCATAAAGAGTTCACCGCGAGATAAATCACTTCCCCCTTCGTTCGATCCTCGCGATTTTGACTCTTTCGTTATCGAAAGCGCTTCAGGTCGAAAACACCCCTCGTTTTATTTTCGCTTGTATTTCCGAGGAATAGACCGGCGGGTTCATTTACAAGTGTTTGTCTGACCTGATGTTGTGGCTTCGTGACTCGGATTGACGGTTTCGAATTTCGCAATATGCTGGTACATACCTGCAACACAATGAACAGAAAATTAAAAATTTGATAAAATAGGATATTTATATTAAAAAAAAAAAAATGAATGCAATTTGTAAACCTCCGGTTCAAATTTTGAAAAATCAAGTCCTTCGCGTGTTCGCAAAGTTGAGTAGTTAGAGTCGAGCTCTACGCTCATGCTGCAACTTTTAGATGTTCCTTTAAACTTTTCTGACCTGAATTCTTCTCAAAGGGTTTTCTTGAGGAGATTTGAAAATCACGGAAGTTCCGAGAGAGAAACTTCTTGAAATTTTGGTCATGGAAAAAACCTCTTCAATGATGACAAAAACTAAATTTCCGCCAAAAAAAAGAAAAAGAAGAAAAAAAAACTATTCGTGAGATTAAGGAATAATAATGAGGAAGAAAAAGCCTTGGCCAACCATTTTTTATGGTTTCTACACCTACTTATTTATTGACTAGCTTCCCAGATATTACCCGCGAACCACCATAAACTAAAAAGATTTTTAGCGCTGAATTCGAAAAAAAAAAAGAGGAGGAAGAAAAATCAGCGCTAAATCATTGCGACGCAACTGCACACAGAACATAGACTCGGAGCAGCGAAGGGCTAAAGGTCAGGGGACAAAAGCGCGAGAATGCATAATCAAACAAAGCAGTAATAAACGGATAAGAAGGAGCAACAAAGGCGGGCCGGGGGGCCCGGGGGGGGGGGGAGCTGTGATTAAATGGCGGGGGAGTCACGTTCGCAGGAAATATTCGCGAAAGAAGTATAAATGACAAGTGCTTTAATATTCATAAGATGACTGGGAGCCTCTCGGGAAAAATAACAAATGATTTTCAGCTCGAAAATCAAGCTCCAACCCCGGCTCGCCGCTCGCCTTCTCCGGGGCCCCAAACACCTATCTGCTCCTCGGATGCCATAGCTGCCAGATCCTCATAGAAATTAAACAAATTTAAAAAAATAATTCTGATTTAATAATAAAATAAATTGGGTAAATGACTAAAATGGACTACTAAGGCAGGGTCTGAACTAGAGCTTGTCTTAGTAGTCTACATATGCCGTAGCTTCCAGATCCTCATAAAAAAAAATTAAAAAAATAATTCTAATTTAATAATATAATAAAGTGGGTGACTAAAATAGACTACTAGACAGGGTCTCAACTAGAAACTATGTAAGGTACGAGACAATGTATGAAACAATTGAAAATCTAACCTTAAAATCACAAAAATGGCGGAGTTTCCTATTAGTTCTGCAAAACCGTCAGTGTGCAGATAGGCGATATTGCTCGTTAGCTATCGATATATAGAATACCAGGACGAAATAAAAAATGAATGAGTAGTAAAAATCGAGAGATCGCAGAACTTCGTTATTTAAATCGAAGTTTCAACCCGCCATAAAGCCGGTTTCCTTAAATCCTTTTGGATGTTTTTTGTCCCATAATATTCATAGAGCACTTGTCAATGCTCTAATACACATTGCTGCATTTCAAATTGTATTGTCTAAGGTTCGTGCTCTCGCATGCGGCCACAGATTAAATAATGATGCTGGGGTGTTGATAATAATAACTTCACCAAAACAGTGATAGTTATGATAAGGAAGAAATGTTAATCCAAGGCTTGGGACTGAAATTTACTCCGGATTTCACTCTGAGATTTCTAACAGAGGACGATTAACAAGTATTCAAACATGTATAAAAACAAAAACAAAAGTAGAGTTTCATGATTAAATCTTGTTCTTTAATCCATTTAAAGTATGCAGATTTTATAAAGCAATCTGGCGACGCTGTCAGGTGTGCTTTCCAAGCCCAAGCTCCAAGGCGGAGGGGGGGGGGGGTGCTGAATGGAGCCGGCCCGTGCTTTCCCACGAGAGGCAACCAGATTTTCAGCTTTCGTCACCGGCTCTGTGCAAGAAAAGAACCCTTTTAAATTGGGAGCTAAGCCACGTTGACGAAGAATAAATTTTCCGATTGACTCCTGTATTTTTGGCATGGCGTCGAAAATCCGTGAAATTTCCTTATTTCCTGATTGTCTCTGATTCTTGAGGAATAATTGAATATAGCTCCAAGGAAACTAGAGAAAATTGTATTGGACGATCTAACCCAAATTTTGTGCCCGAGGTGCCGTATTTCCATTTCCTCTGTGTGTCAAATCTTTTTGAGCACGGTACCGTACATGAACGATAAAACTGAAAAAATGCTTATCTTGGTTGGTGCGTTTTAAAATCTCCACTTTTATTTTAATTTTTAAGAGGAGTCCAAACCAACACATGGCTGTGAATCATCACAGAATATTTTTCACATAGAGATAAAGAATCACCAACGTTTTCAAGCAAATACGTTCAGCAGTTTTCCACGTAGATAAAAAAGTATGACAGGAAGTCTGAACCGCTATCAACCGATATGCACATTCCTAAAGTTTCAAGACAGATATTTAACGTTCACTCTGCGTCGCGAACGAAATCAGAATCAGCCTTTTACCAGACAATTTTCAACAATACCTATCACACTTTTTTATGAACTCATTAAAAATACTTCACGATAAACCTCACTACGAATTTACATTAAATATTTACTATACAATATTTCAACATTGTTTTAGAAGTATTTGCAGCGCTGAATGCAAAAAAGGCATTTCTTGATTGCGGTATCTCAGAATCTCCGCTAACGTTTCATCCATTTTAAAGCAAATGTATGGGATTCTTTGGAACTTGTATCGAGTTTTCTTGATGTATGATCTTACAGTATTGTAAACGCAGAATTTCCGAAAATTCACTCGATCGTTTTTTCCCTCTAAAATATAAAGTTGCAATGGAGATTTTGAAACATCGCGATCAAGAAATATCAATTCTGCACCCAACACTTCATTTTCGGTTAAAGTGGTCACATGTCACTTGTCTCGTCAGTAGGATCCTGACTCCAAGTTAGGCTCTCTCGTTGTAGAAAAGGCTTGAAGCCAATAAGGGTGCAAGGGACGGCTGCCATGCTAAGGAAAAACGCCGTATGAACATTCGAGAGTTGCCAAATTTTCTCTTGGAAAATGCTTATTTTTGAAGAAAGTTATGCATCTTTAACAGTGAACATTTCAGACTATTTAGATCAAATTTAGAGCAAAATTCCCTGAAAAATCGGAAGAAAAATATTGACAAATTTACCCTAAAATTCGTGATTTACCAAAAGAAATTTGGCAACGCCTGAAGGTTCATACGGCGTTCTTTCTTAGCACGGCAGCGGGGTGCTTGTTGTCAGAGCGAAGTCAAACGTGCAACATGCAACAACAAACCGCGGAGCAGCGCATGCCGCTGGGAGGAAACGCGGGGGAAAAATTGAAAAATCGGGCAGGGAGAAAATTGTACCAATACGAATTAGATTGAAGTAATAATTAAATGAAGCTCGTGAAGCTCGTTGTCACGAACCGGGCTCAAAACAGGGGTACGAACCCCTCGTCCCCGCCGCCGCAACCCTTCGGAGGGGACTAATGACGGCTTGCTAACACTTGGCCGCTACGACTGGCATGCGACACGCCACCGTTTCCTCAACAATTATAGTTTAACAATATTGATACGTTCGCAGGCCTGGTTGCCGGTCCGCGGAAAATCATCCGATTTTTCGGGCTAGAAGAGGTTGGGTGTTTGTAATTTGAGCGTCGATTTGGCAAGCCTGCAGCTATTCTCGAGGCTTGCGACTCGAGCGTGGGTGTTTTTTTTCTCCCTTCGCGCCTGCCACTTTCATTTGGACGCTCCACTTTTTACGTGTTATTTTCTACCCCTGACGGTTGCAAATTTTCCCCGGATAAGAGGGTTTTCAGACGATCGTTTCATTTTTTTTTTCACAGCTATTTACTGGAATAATGTATCACCGTTCCGCTTGTGATATCAGATTAAGATATGAGGGTTTCTGATTAAAAAACGCCGTTGATTTGAAATCTGTGGGGTTGAAATTGGTAGACAAAGCAATGGACAAAGAAGACAAAAAGGATATGGAGAGATCCTATTGGTGAATGCGGATGGTTGCAATGGCCAAAGGACGTAGGTAATAGACTAATTAGCGGCAACCATCAAGAGACCCGATACTTGGTTCATCAGTTACCCCCTTAATCTATGAGAACCATCCATTTCAACCAATAGGGTAGCTCCATACTCCTTGTGTCTTCTTTCTCTGATTTTTAGTCTACAGATCTCAACAATCAGCCCGCTGGAGTAGAGTAACAACGACTCGGTCATGATTTTCACGGGAATCTCCGATGCATTTCCAAAAACTGAGAATGAAAATCATGTTTTTACCGGCTGCACCTAAGCTCTATGGGGCCAAAAAAGGTCCTTAAATTTAATATTTTTTCTATTGACCGCATCCTGACTTTCTAGAGTGTGAAGTTGAAATATAATTACCGGATGAATTCTTCTGCGAACGATTTTAAAACGAGGACACACGCAATTCGTGCCTTGATTTGGTGCAACAACAGTTTGATACACTACAGCAGGATGTGACTTTTAGGGATTTTTCAAAAAAAAAGAAAGACCTTTAAAATCTAGACTTCGCCAGTGGCTTTAGAGCTATTTCACGCTGACTCCTATTATTTTAGTCTGAAGAGTGGGTGCAGCTTTGACATATCGACGGTGAAACTACCAAACCACGTATCTCGGTTTGCGACGTCGCAAACTTCCTGTCATACTTTATTTTTTAAATGAAAAACTACTTAACATCCAGTCTTGAAAATTTCTGTGATTTTTCCTCTTTGTGCGGAGAAAATTCCGTGAAAATTTCAAGGAATGATATTGATTTGGTCTACTTCAAAAAAATAAAATGTGAGCGTAGATTTTTAAACACCGCAAACGAGATACGTGGTTTGGTAGTTTCACCGTCGATATTACGTTATAGCCATCTCACGAGTGCTAATTTGGAAAAGTCAAAATGTCATCTTTCGAGCTTTAATGAAGATACCATCATCCAACGAGTCAAACTTTAAAATAGTTACAATAAGTTCAAAGTATTACTCCCAATTCTCCACCCATAGTAATAGAAATTGGAAACAGTAATTTTGACTATATCTTAAGATTTTGGACAATGATTTTTGGTGCTAACGTTCCTTCACGATAGGCATCGACACCCATTTCATATTTTTGAATTCCGAATCGCTGAGAGTTGAAATTCATTGATATGGATGGCTTAAGCTGAAACATGCTATGCGTAGGTAATAGGTATTTCCGATTACGACGGTACAAATCTTCACCCAGGTTTTATTTTCTATGAAGCGAAAACGAAGCAATAGCTCCGAGCAGATATTTTGGTCAGTTTTCCATGGAGACATTCTAAAATCAGAGCTATTGAACTGCTGCAATAGAGATTCAACAGAGTTGCCACAGACTTTAGAAAATGATATTCTCGAAAATTTCCCTGACACATTTTTGTGAAATTCCCTGACGATTGAAGATATGCCAGATGGTTAATAAGACATTATTAGGAAGAGTTTTCAGACAAAATGTGTTGTCCAAAACGTCAAACCCATTCTGGACGGATAAAGGTGACCCAACAATTTTCCCTGAAATGTTCGTTATTTTCCCTGACGTATCCAGGTTTTCCATGACTTTTTAAAATTCCCTGACATTTCCCCGTATTCTCTAACTGTGGCAACCCTAAGATTCGTATTTTTCAACTTAAGCCATCAATACCCATGTTTTGGCACCAGGCAGAACTAAAATTATGAGGATCCAACTTGATGCCCGGCTGATTTGGCTCTTTATCAGAGCACGACGCAATCAGCCGGGGATTAAAGCGGGAAATTTTGGAAACTAGCTGGAAGCAGGTCGAACTTATTACGCTGCAAAGGAGGGAATGAAGCAGAAACTCGAGTTCGAGGGCGGAATGGAAATGCACGTGGTTCGGAGCGAGGAGCGAAAGGAAAGGAACTAACAAAATAGAAATGAAAAGTTTTATTGGGTGAAAAGACCGTTGCGGCGTCTGAATGAGGGAATATTAAGCTTTCACCGTTGGCAGGGTTGCAGACTCGTTAGGGACCACTATTGCCGATCCGCTAACAAACGACTCTCCAAACTGCCGCGCTAGGGAAGAACGCCGTATGAACATTCGGGAGTTGCCAACTTTCCCTCGATAAAGCATGTATTTTTGACGATATTCATGCATATTTTTCCTCGAAATTTTCAGATATTTTATGTTAAATTGCGCCAGACTTGCCACAGAATTCAGAAAATGAAATTCCCTGACATTTCCCTGATTTCCCTGACACATTTTGGTGACATTCACTGACGATTGAAAATATGCTAGATGGTAAAAGTACATAATTTGAAATGGTTTCCAGGCAGAATTTGTCGTTCGTAATGTTAAACACATTCTTAAAAGCAAAAAAGGCGACTTGTTAATTTTTCCCTGACATTTTCGTCATTTTCCCTGATATTTCCCGGTCTTCTCTGACTTTTTGAAGTTCCCTGACAAATCCCGATTTTCCCAGTATTCCCAGATTAAGGCAACCCTGCGCGTAAATTTAGAGAATAATATTCAGAATTTCTCCAGTGAATGGAGAATTTGCACGCAATTTTTTAATTGCTTCATCTGAAAGTACTTAAAGAGCTGATTTCACAGTAGAAACTTTTGTAGGTACAGTCTTAAGACGAATTTATAAAAATGATAAAAAACCGCGAACTCAGTTGTGCTATATTAAATTAGATGAGACGCGTTTCGGGGTCAAGATTGCCCCATCCTCAGTCGGCAGCGAACTCTACTTTTATGATTTCACAGTATTTTTTATAATTTTTTTCTGATTAGGGAAATAGTATAAAAATATATTTAAAAGTGAGAGAATGCACCGCCTAGTGGCGTCATCTGGCGGCATTTCCCATTCAAACACATGTATTTTAGCAGATCAGATCATTTTGACATATCATCTCCAATAATTGTTCAAATCATGAACCAAGCGGTGCATAACGTTTGCGCACACTTTTTTTTACCGATAACGTTTGCGCACACTTTTCACGAATATCATTTGCGCACACTTTTTACCGATAACGTTTGCGCACACTGCACTATTTGGCAACGCTGCAATGATGCGTCAGTAGTATCGCTTCGTGATAAGACAATTCAACGGACGGATAATTTATAAACGGACGAGAGGAAATTTTCATTTAAATAAATTCCAATAAGCAATCAATAAGTAAATGAATAAATAAGTTAATAAGAAGAAAATAGAAAATGAAGAAAGTTAAGAAAATAAGGTATATGGTTACTCAAAGATTTTTCGCTGTTACTTCAGCTAAAAATGCTGTCACTGTCTTCACCGGAATCATCTTCAGTGCAAGGACGGGTTTTAGGGCTGTTTTTGAATCCATTTCTGAAAATGGTGCTGATGGAACTTGCTCTTCAAATGCAACCTGCCCTAAAAACAGCCCTAAAACCCGTCCTTGCACTGAAGATGATTCCGGTGAAGACAGTGACAGCATTTTTAGCTGAAGTAACAGCGAAAAATCTTCGAGTAACCATATACCTTATTTTCTGAACTTTCTTCATTTTCTATTTTCTTCTTATTAACTTATTTATTCATTTACTTATTGATTGCTTATTGGAATTTATTTAAATGAAAATTTCCCCTCGTCCGTTTATAAATTATCCGTCCGTTGAATTGTCTTATCACGAAGCGATACCACTGACGCATCATTGAAGCGTTGCCAAATAGTGTAGTGTGCGCAAACGTTATCGGTAAAACGTGTGCGCAAATGATATTCGTGAAAAGCGTGCGCAAACGTTATCGGTAAGAAAAGTGTGCGCAAACGTTATGCAGCCGAACCAAGGATATCCTCGTGTTCAGTTCACTCATTAATTTCCACTTGAATACGAAATTCATCAAATTTCAGACACCTGCACATTCTCAATTCGATTTTCACCGGAGGAAACTTGGCAACGTCTGAAGGCTCGTACGCCGTTCTTGCTTAGCACGGGGTTGAAATTCTGGGTTTCGGCCGACGAAGCGGCAACCGTATTGGAAACTGAGTTAGCCGAGGCAGCGCCCGGGGCTCGCGGTACTTTTTTAACGCTATTTAGCGGAGAAAATGAAAACTAAAACACAACCCGCTTCAGCGAGCTCGAGCGAGGCCTTGTTGCAGACAAATAAACCATAGCGCCGCCCGCCGTTCCCCGCGCCGTAAAAATTACTTACACGCTAAACTCCGGCGGCGACGCTCACAACATGACTCGCGCAGGGGGGGAAAAACCCTGGATGTAAACAATGATGCGTAAGCGTAAAAAAAATCGTGTGAGCCCTGCGATCCCTGGCCCGGTCGGGTAGGAGGGCTCGTGAAGTTCCGCCGTTCGCGTCAAAATTGAAGCGCGCTTGTTTTCAAACGAGCCGCAAATACTGACACTTTTGAAATTTCGCTTGTCTCGTTCGCAACCACTTCAGGGGTCATGAATTGTTGGTGCTTGGACCTTTTTAAAAGTGTTGGTTCGATCGGCCTTAGTTTTTTTAAAAGAGGAGTGCTTCGTAAAAAAAGAGCGTTAAATACATTCGTGCCAGTGACGGTGATATCGAATTAACGTTTCGACCTACAGATGCAAAAAGTCTTTTCCAACCTGATAAAATGACTTTTTAAAATTTACGGGCGTATAAAAACAAGACATTAACAGACTTGCAGACGAGGTGATAAACCGCGCGAATTTTAAAATAGTTTGCTTTATTTTGATATCTTCCTTTTTTTTAAACATGAAAAAGCTCTAAAAATTATGGTAGATCTCATCTATTTATCGCAAAATTACTATGCTGGGTGGCACTGAATGGTTCAATATTGCTTCAATGATTGACGGAACGAAACATTGGGAAATCACAATCTTAGGTATGTACTACTTATCCTCACTGTTCTTTTTGAATTATTGACAATACTAAATTAATTCTTACTCTTTGTGCGATTGAGTTAAAGGAATCTACAGAAACAGTCACTTTCACAAATATTATTGATCTTTCGTTCATTAGTTTTTTCTTCCAATCAAAAAAAAAAAAAAAATTAATTTTAATGATAAATAATTGTGTAAATTTGAATGCTGTACATATTATACATTAAGTATAGTAAAGGAGAAGAGGAAGTTGCATGATTTTGAAAACACTGTAATCGCGCTGGTTAATTTTCGCTAAATGCGACCCAACGGGCTGATTGTTGAAATTGATAGAAAAAGCAATATACAAAGAGGACAAAAAGGCCCTATTGATGGAAGCGGGTGATAGCAATGGACATTGGACATAAAGGAGGTAGGTAATAATAGACTAACTAACAGCAACCCACGATAGAGCCTATAGTTAGTCTATCCTTTACCCCCTTAGTCACCCATTTCAACTAATAGGATAGCTCCATTCTTCCTATGTTTTCTTTGTCTATCGTTTTTTCTATCAAATTCAGCAATCAGTCCGCAATTGGGAGAGCGTTTTAAACAACCAAACATTTCGGTTATCCCTTGCGGATCAATACGATTTGCACCATATTCAGACCCGGGGACTCCCGGTTTCGGAACCGACTCAGTTAAAAGAAAATCCGCTCAACAGCCGCATTCCAGCTCCGCGGACCAGCATTTAAGGAAGCGGAAGAGACCCGCTTACGCATAGCACCGCATTTCGGACATGGCACTGCAGGGGCATTTTTCTCCTTTATCACCGCCGCGGTCCCTGACAGGCGATTCCCCCGCCCCCGCCCCCTCGGGGGAGTATATCATGGAATTAATGCATCGGAAAATCTAGCTGCAGTTGAAGTTTTTTCCCGTCGTCTACCCCCTTCCCCTCCCCCGCATCTTCCCGGAGCTTCCTTAATACTCTCGGTGTAGAGACTCGGAGGGGATAAACCGGGGTCGGGCGCGAAAGGAGCTGCCTCCGAGCCGAGGGCGCTGTCAGAAAGGTTCCCGTGATCGCGTCGCTTCTCTTGTCAGCTGTCCGAGGGTGTCCTTTCGCAATTTTTATTTTGCGAATCCGTCGCCGACGCGGAGGCTCGAAATAAACTCGATCCCCGGAGAGCCTAGAGGAATACTGCCGAGCTGAGGAAAAACGCCGTATGAGCCTTTAAACGTTGCCAAACTTCCTTAGAGAGATCACCAATTCTGGGAACACATTTTAAGATATTTTTCCACCAAATTTTCAGGAAATTTCGTTCATGATTTGATCTAAATTTTCTGAAAATTGCGATGAAAAATATTCATAACTTTCCTCAGAAATAGGTATTTTTTGGGAGTAAATTTGGCAACATTCGGATGTTCATACGGCGTTCTTCCTTCGCACGGCAAAATAGGTCTGTTGCACACTGGAAAAAAAACACATTGGATCTAGAGTCCAGACTCTTAAAAACATTGACAAGAAAAAATACTCTTGATTCAATCGGATTTTTGCTGAAATAAAGAACCAAGCCTCTTAATTTGAGCGGATTTCCTTTTGATTTAGGCAAAAATCTGATTGAATCAAGAGTATTTTTTCTTGTCAATGTTTTCAAGAGTCTGGACTCTAAGATCCAATGTGTTTTTTTTCCAGTGTGCCGAGCTAAGGAAAAAGGCCGTATGAGCCTCCAAACGTTGCCGACCTTCCTTTGAAAAATCACCGATTTTCAGGAAATTTTGTGAATGTTTCTCCGCCAATTTTTTCGAGGATTTTTTTCGAAATCTGATCTACGACGTCTGAAAATTTCAAGGAAAAATATTCGTAACTTTCTTCAAAAAAGAATATTTCTGAGAGGAAATTTGACAAAGTTTGAATGCTTGTACGGCGTTTTTCTTAAGCATGGCAAAATAGGTCTGCTGCATGCAACATTAAAACAATTTTTGATTTGAATTAATCTAACGTCTTACAAAAAATGTGAGAAATGTGATAACTGTATATTTTTGCTGTTTACTTTTGCAATTTAACACAAAATGAATTATAAATGCATAAAGTTCCTTCGAAGGTTAATTTTGGAATTTCTAATTATGTAAATCATTTATACGTAAAATTTTCAAAAGAAAACAAATGACGCAGTACTTTTGTGTGATTATATTGTGCAATACGGAACCCCTATCTCTGGTTCATTCTACAGACAACATTATAATGTTTTTCGTCAGTTTCTCAAATGCAAAAAGTTCCTTTTATAGTTGAGCCAGAAATACTGATTCTTCATCGCAAAACGAAATCCAAATCGCACCTCTTCTATTGCTTTTCTACCTTCCTCGGTTCCAGATTTTCAAAATTACATCTATGTTGACGTCATTGGCGGCGTCATTTTGGCTCATTGCAGGGAGAGAGCCGATAAAAACACGATCACTCCGGGAGAGTGGATAATGGTTATAATATCGAGTCGGGAATTTTCCGTGCCACCGCTACGCTGGTCAAGCGCTTCCAGTTTTATGAACCCGGGGATGATGCCAGAGCCCCTGGAAGGGACGGGGATGCGGGGAGGGGTGGAGGTTGATTACTAAACTCGCACTCGACACAGCGGCAGCGGCACAGCGCACGGCATGCCAAACGCCCAACTAGGCGAGTCCGTGCAACATGCATTTCCAATTTCATTTAATGAAAATATATCTTCTGCCGATAGCTTCTGCGGTCGATTGTTCCGTACATCGGCACCGGAGCCCGGGTCCCGGGTAAATAGAGCGGACAACGACGTGCAATAGAGAAAGAGAGCCCAGTTGCCCGATCGGACTGTTTGCCACGCACTGAAAAAAATTATCGGCGTTTACCATCTCCTTTTTTTACCAATTATTGGTAATTATACCAAGACAAACTGGTAAGCTTACCTAAAAACTGGTATTTTTACTGTTTTTTTCAGGTAAGAATACCACTTTTATGGGTAATCAATTCCCGGTAACTTTGCCATTTTATCTCGGTAATTCTACCACAGTCGATAAAAAATATTGGCGTTTTTACCAAGGTCCAGTAAAATTTCCGAGGAAGTTCAATAATTTTTCTCGGTAAAATTACCAATTCCATAAATGGTAATTTTACCAAGAAAAAACTGGGATCAAATAGAACCCTGAATTCTTGGTAATTTTACCCTTTTCTTAGTAAATACACCGAGATCTTTTTTTTCAGTGCGGTTCACAGGTTAACAAGAAACATTGCACGTGCTCTCACTGGAATTTCATACGTGGAAAGCAGTTCACGCGTGAACCAAAACCAGGGTGTCTAGTAATGTTCAAAACAAAAATTTCCTGACATTTCCCTGACAAAAAGGGAAAATGTTCCTAATTTGTCGACACGGTTGAACTGATTCTAGTAAGTATGAATTTTTTCATGTTTTAGGAATAAATCGACGGTGTAAGTCGGCAATCACATAACTCGGTTTGCGACGTTACCGACTTCCTGTCAAACATTATTTTTTAAACGGAAAACTACTCAACGGCAATTCCTTAAAACTGCTGTGATTTTTCTTCTTGGTGCGAAGAAAATTCTGCAAAAACTTCGAGGAATGATGTTAATTTGTTCTCCTTTAAAAAAATAACATAGAGGCGGAGATTTTCAGACAACGCAAAAGTTATGTGATTGCCGACTTACACCGTCGAAATGTGATAAATAGAGCAAAATATATGGTGCCTAAACTAATGCGAGACATTTTTGCCTCATTTTTAAACCTTGAAAGACATCATCCGAAATTCTGGAGGATATTTTGGTAGAAACCTCCGCGAGAGAGAAATTCGCGAAACATTTTCCGAAAAATTTGTGTTCCTCGATTTCCCTGACATAGAAATAGCTTGTAAAATATAATTCTCTGACATGCCAAATTTTTGCGGATTCCCTGACGTTTTCTGTGAGGCAAACAAAATTTCCTGGCCTTTGCCGGTTTTCCAGGTTTTCCTGGTCGCTAGACACCCTGAAAACGCGGCCTTCGCCCAACTAAATTTACCTCAAATTCTTCCACTCTACAGGAAGGCCTTCATGAAAAAGTTTCTATGTTAATACGACTACTTTGCTGAAGGCTGACTGTCTACATGATAGGTCTATCTTATCGGCGTAGGGTTTACAATCTAAATCAGATCGTGGTCATTTCCATAAGAGCCGACTCGTGACAGATGGAACGCCCAAGCGTAAGAGTAAGCTGCCCTTCTAAGGAAAAACGCCGTATGAACCTTCAAGCGTTGCCAAATTTCCTTTGATAAAACACGAATTTCCCGGTTAACTCATGAATATTTTCCTTCCAATTTTTTAGATAATTTTGTTCGCAATTTCACCTAAAGTTCCTGAAAGTTATAACTAAAAATAACGATAACTTTCCACAAAGCTAAATATTTCATCGAAAGAGATTTGGCAACAGCAGAATGCTCATACCGCGCTCTTTCTTAGCACGGCAGTATAATAGATCCATCTCTTCAGTGTAGGGTGTACAACCTAAATCAGGTCGTGGTCATTTCCATAGGAGCCGACTCAAGGCCCAAGCGTGAGAATAAGAATTATTTTTCAAAGACCGAGACTGCGGACACTTATAGAGCTTTGGAGTGGCCGTAAATTTGAAAAGCATAAGAATCGGCGAAAGCTGTTACAGGACGTATGACTTCGTCACCTGGGGTGATTCATAAATCGTGGCGTTTTGCGGGTGGCTCGAGGCGTCGCGCCGGGCGCGGGGAGCAGGTGAATTAGGGGTGCGCTCGGTGACAGGGGCTATTTAGCGGGATGGCGGGATATTCGTGTGACGCGGACATTTGCCACCTCGCGACAAATTTGATCACGCGATCAACACTCCCCGGTCCTCCTCGCGTTTGCGGCCGGCAATGACATCTATCGCGCCGTTGTCGGATCTCCATGCATTCCAGTCTCAAAGTTAATTAAACCGATTGTTTTCCAAATCACGTAAGCGCCGAAATTGCGAATACGAGAAAAACAAGAAAAACTGTTTTATTCGATAAGGTGACAATCTTCGAATTCCAAAAAATGTATGTTCTTTTGGAAAGGTATTTTGAAATCGGACATGATTGATTATACCAGAGAAAACAAAAAAAGCAACCTCTGCTCTGCCACCAAAATAGAGATTGCCACTTACGTGATTTGAAAAATAATCGGTTCAATTAAGATATCTGTGAGACAAGGGACTTGCTTCACGAAAATTTAAAATTATAATTTTTTTACCAGAGCTTAAAGGAAAGTTCTCCGGACATTCTCGAAAGCAAAATGTCCAAAAATGTATCGCTGAAAAAAAAATAATTTGATCGTATGTGCCGGAGTTCGGTGTTCCATATCATCCCGACTAGTTCGGTTTTTCAAACTGAATTTTCGGTTTATCAAACCGAAATTTCGGTTCATGTTACCGAACTTGTGCGGTAACGTGAACCGACGAACAAAGTATGATCATATATGCCAAACGTTCGGTTACACAACCCGAAAGTTCGGTTACACAAACCGAGAGTTCAGTTTGACAAACCGAATATTTAGGATAATACGGAGCACCGGACGTTCAGTTCACATGACCGATTTTTTTTTCAGTGAGAAATAAATTGGCAAAACAGTGGATTGAAGTTTGGAGTCAAGAAAAGTAGTTCCGAGAAGAGAATATTTACATTTCTGATCTGCCAAGGTTTGGGCAAAGCATTTCCGAATATGATGCTACTTTGCGTACACTTTTGGCGAAGAAGATAGATAGATGGTAAAAAAAAACGCGGTAAAAAGAGTACTGAAATGGGTGAAATGATCGTGAAACAGAATCCCAATGGACGCGATCTAGTTATGGAAATATGACCGCGCGCGATGATAACGGCGCAGAGATACAACTATTCATACTTGATGGATGTCCGTGTTGCGTGTGCAAAATTGAAGGCGCGATGGCCCTGAGCTCTACGCCACTAGTGAGATGTGACACCGATTCGGGTGAAAATTAAGAAACGAGCCCGGATTACTTCTCCCATATCTTCGGCTATGTTGATCATGTAACCCTTGAAGCACCATTGCAAATGAATTAAATAAAAACAGACACAAAATGGGTACAAAATAAGGGAAAGGACGCGCGGTACAGATACCTGTAACGTGCCTATCGATAGTATGAACCGATGTGAACCCAAAACGATTTTTCCTTCGAAGGAAATTTTAAAGCATTCTATTGGTAGCAACAAGTGCGAAATTTCAAAATATTGAATAACCCTTCCTCCTAGATGAATTCAAAACTGAATTGTTATAATCTTTGACCAAAAATGAGTGGATAGCATCTGCCTTTGACTCCTTTCGGCTGCTCTGTTTACAAATTTTTCATGTGTCCAATCCATTTTTAGAAAACTCATTGTATTCCATCGCGAAATCGGTGCCTTTTTTTATCGAAAAAATCCCAAAATTCAAAATATTGGTGAAAATCTGTAAAAAGGAGCATTATCCGACGACGGGATACTTAACCACGAACGAATTTTGACTTGCTAATACATTTATCCGCAGGTATATGACGCGTAGGACACGATGCGTATATTGAAAACGCGAAAAAGTAACTTCGAAACAAAGAAACGTGCAGTTCAAAAAGCGCAACTTTTCCGCAAATTTAAAAGGTCCCGGTTTCTTGTTCATCAGATGGATTACATTTTGCAATAAGGAACCACTATTTCTGGCTCATTTTAGAAACAACACATATGCTATTGGTTTCTCTATGCAGAAAGGTGCTTTTACAGAAGAGCCAGAGATAGTGGTTCCTTATTGCAAAATGGCGTTTTCAGAATAAAACATAAAAACAACAGGTTTAGTGACCCTTTGCCTCATGATAGGAAGCTGACAACCACTATTTTAATATTATTGACCTTGTTTAAACCACCGTTATTTCATTATTCATATGTAATCTCAAACTTCTTGACCGTAACGACGCGACGTACCCGTACAAATAAAAGACAAACGAAAACAAACGCAACAAGGAAACAAAGCAAGGAAAAAGACGCGCGTTGACGACGGCGCTGAGATACAACTATTCGTACTTGATGGATGTCCGTGTTGCATCTTGCAAAATTGAAGGCGCGATGGCGCGAGGCGTGAACTCAAAATTCTCCGCTCTATGCTGCCGACGATGAGTCGCTCAGATTTGGGAGGAATTTTAAAAAATGAGGCCCGAATACGTCTCCCCTATCTTCGGCTTCGCTGATCAAGTAACCCTTGAAAAACGTGGTGACAAAAATACGATACTTGTGTACACCCAGGAGAGAAGAATCTCCAAATCCAAATACCGACTTTAGATAAATTGATTCCACGTCGTATGACAGTGAGTTTTTTAAGAATTTCTGGGGATGCACAGCAGGAAAATATTCATAAATGTCAAAGCAAATCAGAATTGAAACCTGGAGAAAATATACAACAAATGTAGGGCATTATGTGGGTTATCCTTCGATTGAAAGAAATGTTCAATGAAATTATGCAATGAAGTATTGATGATTCTGATCAAAACAGTTGTCATAAACTTGACGTTTGGATGGATCTTATGTTCCGCTGTCATCCATTCTGCTGTGGTAAAGGACCACGTCGTAAATCTTTATTATATTTTATATCGTAAGGAATTATTTCAGAGTTGCCTTTCTCCTGATATGTACCAATAATTCAGAGAAGTCATGCAGATTTCCCTTCGGACTTCTTTTCGGAAACCTGACCTTCTCTCTCGCTCTATTTCCGTATTGTGTTCGTTTTCATCGTCTTATTTTTTGCGGTGCACTTCAGTGGTTACGTGAGCAACACAGTCAAAAATATGAGAGACGTAATCCGATCTCGTTTTTTGAAAATTTCCTCCCAAATCGGAATGGCACTGCACAAACAGCATGGAATCGCGAGTTCACGCTTGGCGCCGTCGCGCCTTCAATTTTGCAGACGCAACACGGGCATCCATCGAGTACGAATAGTTGTATCTCGACCCCGTCATCAAGACGCGTCTCTTTCCTAGCTGTTTGCATTGTGTTTGTATTCGTTTATCTCATTTGTAGTGGTACTTCAAGGGTTTTGTAAGCAACACAGCCAAGTTTTTAATAAAAAAAAGTTGAGTTTTTTCTTACGAACGTTACTTTTAGCATAAATACGACCATTTAAACACGGAAAAAATTAAATTGCTGATTTAACAATTCAATTGCTAAAAAAAGTGACTACAATGTTTCAATGTAGATTTTACAACGCAAAAATACTACTTAAACCACCCCCGTGGTTCCATTAGCTTACAATAGTGGTTAAAGTAGCATTTATTTGTTAAAAAATCTACGTTGAAACGTTGTAGTCACTTTTTTTTAGCAATTGAATTGTTAAATCAGCAATTTAATTTTTTCCGTTTTTTAATGGTCGTATTTATGCTAAAAAGAACTATGAGCATAGGGTTTGCGTGGAACATAGTTCCTTTTAGCATTAATACGTCCAAATGTAAACCAGATTCTTCCACCAAACACATAGATTCTTTTGAAAAAAAGCCCGCGGTAGGGAAGCTGGTTTCCTTACCGTTATCCGATTTAACAGTATTTAAAATTGACCGCGAGAAAAGCTGGCAACAACGCCCGGACCCTAATCATACTGCGCCGTTCCCGTGCTCGGAGCTCCCGGGGGCGGATGGAAAGCTGTTAGCGCTCTGTCAACCCCCGCACGACAATTGACCGCTGGAATGATTGCCCCCAAACCCCCCCCCCCCCTTCCCCGACGTCACGACACGTGAAATAATTCTCCCCTCGTCCGGGGGTTGGAGGGGGGCACCGGCTCATCTGCGCAATTTGCGGAAATGGATCGGTTGCCGAAGGTGATTCCACTCGGTTTCGGGTCGACACCCTGCGGGCTGATTATTGTAACTGTTAGACAAAGAAGTCCTGGAGAGTATAGAGCGATCCTATTGGTTGAAATGGATGGTTCCTACAGACTAAAGGGAGAAAATGATGGACTGACTATAGGGTCTCTCGTGGGTTGCCGTTAGTTATTCTATTACATACCATACCTCCCTCGTCCACCCACTTCCACCAATAGGATCCCTCCATATCCATGTTGTCTTCTCTGTCTATAGCTTTGTCTATCGATTCCAATAATCGGCTCCCTGATTAGGATCTTTTTTGTGTCCTCAGGTCCTCAGGATGGTTAAAACCTCCTCATATTTTGATCTACGTTGAAGTTTTCAAATAAGCAGCTGACTGCAACGGTCTGATTTTTGAAATTAGCCAATAAAGCGACGGATAAAAAGGACATAAGGAAAATTGACAATCCTACTGGTAGAAGTCGGTGGCTGCAATGGACAAAGGAGGCGAGTAATAGACTAACTGACGGCAACGCACGAGAGACCCTCTAGTTGGTCCATTATTACCACCTTTGGCTCATAAGAACCACCCGCTAAAACCATTAGATTCGCTCCATTTTCTTTTTGTCTCCTTTTGTCTATCGCTTTGTCTATCAATTTCAACGATCAGCTCGCTGGAAGGGTGATGGATTTTGAAAGAAAATAATTTTTTTCTCGTTTTTTCCCCCTTTGTAAGTATAGTATTTATTAAATACGTACAAAGTAATGCCGACAGTGTGGCCTTACCCGGAATTTTCGGAAGGCCTAGATTTTACATAATTTACATATTTACACAGGATATCAGCATTTAGTAATGAGAGGGAAGAACTAAAGATAACTAAAGATATCTTTAGTAACTAAAGATAAAAGACCACCCAAACGAAGTTAAAAGACCTAGAAAGCATTTTGCTCCTTCTGTTCCAGATGTGCATGCAGTGCCATCAAATTCCAAAACATAACCAGAAATCCTGGCCTCATGAAAGTCAAAGTTGGTCAAGCCACGTTACAAGTAAACTGGCATACCATGGTTCATTATTATGAGACTTCTCTCCTCAAACAAGTTTTCAAAAATCTCAGATCATATGTGTCTAACGTAGAGTTCAACTCTGAATTTTTCCATTTCCAGGCCCAAATTTCCACTATTGAAACGTTACTCAATCGCATCTTTGATAAATTTCAATACATAATCGTTCCTCGCCCAAAACGAGGCATGGCCAATTTCCTTGGTAGAGGATTAACTGGCTGACTGGTAACCTTGATGACACAGATCGTCAACGTTACGACAAGATTGTAGAATAATTATCCCGTAATGCGAGATAAAACTTGAAAACCAAGTTGAAAATCAATATAATAATTATTATTATTATATTGATATCTTTAAAAAGAGAAATAACTAAATAAAAGTATGTCAATTACACTGATAAAATGATTAAACTAATTATCTTTATCAATATAATCGTTCCTCAGACTTAATGAAACATTTATATTCAAAGAAGTACGAAAAATACTGCAGTATATTGGAGGTCTCAATCTTCAAAAATACAATTGATCATCAATTCAAGTTTTCAACCGTAAATGGTTTTATAACAAATAAAAACATTGCAACACTATAATGTCAAAAAGACATTGAACTCAAGCCGTGTCTCACACGAAGCGCAAGCAGGCACTACACATGTAAACTCCTTATTTGTGGAAGATTATACAGTAGACTATTTTTTTAAAAACAAAAATTAATGGAGATACTGAGCGTAACAACCATAGCCAGATAGAAATTACGACAAGTAGTCATCAACTTTACCATGCTCATTGCTCCGTATATACACAGAACACTAAAGAATAAATTAAACTATAACCGTCATCCAATCACAAGTTTTGTTATTGTGTATGATTTCATCCCATTTTCTTATACAGTACAAGTACATGTAATATCGAATGAATTTCACCAGGGCCTTCCTCCTTTAAATTTTTGCGTGTGCCTTATACATTGAAACTCAGCTTTTCTTTCGTTTTCCCAATTTCACATGTTCTCACTCTAGTCATTATAGCGACTGCTGGATTTGAGAATTTTTTTCTCAAATCCTTGTTCTATCATCTTATGGTCCAGCAACCGCATTCTCTTAGTTGACTAGACTCGCAAATGATAGCTACACTGATAACAGCCAGCCAATCACGCGTAGCCCTGTTGTCTGACTGTCTGACAACTGGAGGCGTCACACTGAAAAAAAAATGTAGTTGATTTAACATTCTGGGTGTAAAAAAAGTGTGCGCGAACTTACAAAATGCTGAATTAACTGCTACGGCGGTTACTTTAGCAATGTCAGGATGTAAAACTAACTGCCGTAGCGGGTAATTTAGCATTTTGTGAGTTCTCACACACTTTGTTTACATCCAGAATGCTAAATCAACTTCACTTTTTTTTTCGGTGCAGCAAATCTGTATGCATGGGTTGCATGTTTTTCAAAGTCCTTCGAGTATTTCAAGTCTATCATGACCCGTGTCCTGCACGCATCCAGAATGATAGATCAACTTCACTTTTTTTTCAGTGAATGTACGTCTTTCGATATCACATGGCGAAGCACTAACGAAAAGCGGCAATGGATCGAAATCCACCCAAAAACCTTACTTTTGGACGTACTGCCCTCATCAGTAACACGAGAGCCTTCCCCGTTTCCTCGGAGGAGAATCATAATCGTAACGAAGCGAAACTCGTTACGCTTCCGTGCGGGAAATTTCGAAATTGCGAGGATGCGGAGAAGGAGAGGTGAGAGGGTGGCCTTCCGGCGCGAAGCTGCGCCCGCGCACAGTGGATCCATTCAATAGGAGAGCTCGGACAAAATTTTGAAACTTTTACGATATAAAACGAGACGAAATAAACATCAAAATATGCAGTTGTAGCCAATGATGGAGATGTTGCATGTGTGAGGAATTTGCGATTTGACTGTTGATTCTCATGTAAAAGTTCGCGAGAAACACGATGGTGCCACTGGTTTTCTCTAGCTTTCCCAAGCTCAAAAAAAGCTCTCAAGTCGAGGCCAAAATGGAGGAGACATCCCACGCTATCCTGAGAGTCCACCTTTACATCAAGACGAACTCTCCAAGCAAAGATAGGAAGCAAATACATTGACAGGGCTGCCAATTTATTTAGGGACTACAAAACTGAAAACACGGCAACCCTGCTAATGCTAAGAAGCCCTGCTAAGAAGTTCAACTTTAAATTAACCCTGCTAATGTATTTGTTCCCTATCTTTGCATGGAGAGTTTGTCTTGATGTAGAGGTAGACTCTCAGGATAGCGTGGGATATCTCCTCCATTTTGGGCTCAACTTGAGAGCTTTTTTTGACCTTGGGAGTTGATTTTAGAGAAAACCAGTGGCACCATCGTATTGCTCGCGAACTTTTACAAAAGAATCAACAGTCAAATCGCAAATTCCTCACACATGCAACATCTCCATTTCGAACAAAATCCTCGAAAAAATTGGCGGAGAAACATTCACAAAATTTCCTGAAAATGTGTGATTTTTCAAAGGGAGGTCGGCAACGTTTGAAGGCTCATACGGCGTTTTTCCTCGGCTCGGAGAGCTTTTTTTGAGCTTGGGAGTTGATATCAGAGAGAACCAGTGACACCATCGTGTTTCTCGCGAACTTTTACCTAAGAATCAACGGTCAAATCGAAAATTCCTCACACATGCAACATCTCCATTTCATGTCGGACCTCTTCGATTGACTGGATCCACTGTGCGGGGGCTGGAATTACTGACTCGCGATTAATTCGCGAACCCCCTCTCGCGACCGCGGGTCCGGCTCCATTGTTTCGTGCTCGGGTGTGCGAGGCGAAAACCGCGGGTTCGGAGGGGGTTCCCGTTGGAGTTGAGCGGTTTTTGACCGGACACGCCGCTATGAGAACTCGCCGGCCTCTATGCTTGCCAATCGTTGCGTGCACCGCGCGCCGCCAGGAGGACGCACTCGAAATCACCCACTACTCCGCTCGGAAGCTGCTGCCGGATGGGACCGATTAATAGAATTAATTAATAGACAGACAGAGACGGAAAATTTCATGAAATTTATTCGAATGAAATTTCATGAAATATATTGAAACAAATAAACGTCTTTGTGTCTGGGGATACATTCAGGAGGCTAAGAAACGCCTAAAAACAGTGATTCTAAATTTTGAAATTTTTTACCCCAAGCCTAGAACATTCGCGCGTTACGAATGTTTTCGTTTAGTTTGGAGGTTAGATTGGGGTTTTTCTCTCTGAACTCCCCTTTTTGCCCCCTCTTTGTGTCTGGCACCTTCAGTAGAGTATAGCGTAACACCGCAGCTGTATAGTAGTAGTAGTAGTAGCAGCTGATAGTAAGAAAGAAGGAGAGCTAACCAATAGACAATGAAAAAGGGGAGCTAACCAATAGATAATGAAAAAGGGGAACCACATGATGAAGAAATGAGGAAGAAACAGTGGCTTTGGAATTTAATAATTCTAAATTGTTAGGTATTTTATACCAAAATAAAAAAAAGGCTAGAGAATTTTATCAAACTTAGACAAGGTAATAAAAGAATCGAGGGAGCGAGTACAATGATAGGAGGAGACTGAAACACTCATGCCGAGAGTTGAGACAAATGAAAAGATGGACAACAGAGGATAAATTCCAATTGAATTGAAGGAAATTGTAATCATACGATAAAAAATAACTACAAGAAATCCATACCGACATTCATAGGACATAGAAGCCAATCAGTAATTGATTGATTGCTTAATTTGATCTGATTTTTGTCCATGGTTTTAGACAACATAACTGAAGAGTCTCGGAAAAATACCATCGTTGTGATCATAAAATTATTGAAATTAATTATAATATTTATAGTAGAGATCTTCATACGATGGGAGAATTGAATATGAAAGTGGGATGGTGAGTAGGAAACGATTAAAAAACTCCCAGAATTCGCCAAAAAAACGAGTAAAAAGTGGGTTAATGTGAAAAGATAATGAACAAATCATCATTCACCTTACTTTTAAAACTAAGGGAAACTCAAAAGAATTCAAGCTCCTATACTGGTAGAATGAAAAAAAAGCAGAAAAGAGAGAGAAATGACAGAAATTAGACAAAAACTGCAAAAATTAAGACTTGAATAAAAAGAACAAAAAGAAGAGCTATAAATAACAGAAAGAACTAGAATTAAAGATGTTGTCCTAAACATAGAAACAAAGAAATAAACATCTAAGCAGAAAATCACTGCTCAGGACCTTTCACTCGACGGACTAACTACACATGCACTCCGCTATTTCTCCACCAATCAATTATTTGTATTAATCTACCTACCTATCAACTTTTATTTTTTTTAAATTACTTATTTGGAATCATACTTTATCATCCTTCTCCTTCTCCTTCTCTCTTCTTCTTCTTCTTCTTCTTCTTCTTCTTCTCCTCCTTCTCTTTATTTTTATTTTTCTTCTTCTCCACCTTCTCTTCATTTGTATTTTTCTTCTTCTCCTCCTTCTCTTTACTTTTATTTTTCTTCTTCTCCTCCTTCTCTTTATTTGTATTTTTCTTCTTCTCCTCCTTCTCTTTATTTTTATTTTTCTTCTTCTTCTTCTGTTTGCCCTACCCCGCTAATTTCCACTTCTTCTTTTTTCACGTTGCATTATCTGAGCCACACCAAGTCATACCAAGACGAATGAAGCAACGAAGGCATCATGAAAACATCTCGATTTTTGAAACACGTTATCATAATAATCCATTCTGAATTCTCGTATGGACTCATTCTGGATAAGCTACCGACGAAAGTGTGCGGCATCACTCAAATGACGGATATCGCGGCCGCGGCCGCGCATGATCTCATGAGTGAGCAACAAGGGGCCACTATTCCTACGAGGCCTTCTACTATCTCCTCCTGGAATTTTTCATCAACGTTTGAGCCACCGGGATCCGATGTATTATCTCTGCTCGCCTTGATAGCTCGCTTACGAACACTACGTCTATTCTCTGGAATGGTAAAATAAATCAACTAATATCGCATGATTTGTGCTTCGTTTCGGCTCCGACGCCGTAGCTTTGGTTCAAAACAAGAGTCAATCGTGTAACTTCAATCTTATGCTTTCCCAATAGGTGATTCCGAGGTTACCAAGAAATCATGAATTAATCACGAAGAATGAGGGAAACTTCAAGAAACCTTTCAAGAAACCTAATCATGTATCAATTGTATCATAATATGTAAAAATAGTATGTAACTCTATAAAGGGAACATAATTCTAAAGGGGGGAAATTATTCTAAAAAATGTAAATAAATCATATAGGTTTCTTTCAGATTGTATTGACAGGCCTTCGAGCTATGGCCTGTCTCCCATAGTTTCAACTTGTAAATAATCTAATAAATATTGATTTCTTTCTTTTTTAAAAAAAAAAAAAAAAAAAAAAAAAAAAGAAAAAAAAAAAAAAAAAAAAAAAAAAAAAAAAAAATCTTATGCTTTCAACAGGTCGAAACATAATTACATACGGCCCCGAATCCATTCAAGTACGCATCAGGCCAGCTACCAACCAGCTGTTGGGTCTTTTGGATATGGGACCAAATGAAGCTGTTCATGAAAAAGATGTGGAGACTGTGAAGAGGCTGGCCCCGGGTCCATTCAAGTACGCATCAGGCCAGCTACCAACCAGCCGTTGGGTCTTTTGGATATGGGACCAAATGAAGCTGTTCATGAAAGAGATGTGGAGACTGTGAAGAGGCTGGCCCCGGGTCCATTCGCGTTCGCATCTCGCCTGCCACCAACCCATCCGTTGCGTCCACTGGATAAGAGACCAAATGAAGCGAAACCCATGAAAGAGACCCTGGTGAAAGTGAAGGTGAAGCAGGACTTGTCATATGGATCCAAAAGTTTCACAAATCCAATTGAACTGCTTTCCGTAATTTGTATTTTGTCTTCACACACTTCAATTTATTTAAAAATTGTCCACAGTTGTCCACGATGCCTTTAATTTTAAAAGTTTATACTTAATGCTCCTTATGAAAGCGCCAACCCTTTCTGGCATGGATAAAAACGGAGCCTTTTGGTACAGATCAAACTTGATTGTACTTTATTCTTTGGATTTTTCCTTCATATTAATTTGAATAGAACCTACTCTCCTTCACTACACTCCTCTGTTACCCTCAACAACTGAGTAACAATTAACCGATTTAATTCAGATATAGTTCGCATCATTACTTCGCACCAGGGTATTTTGTTGTATAGTTTTTCCCCATATGTACACATGACTCGGGAATTGTTTTGCATTCTCCCACAACTTTTCTTTCTTTCATCTTTGATTTAGAACTCTAGAAGTTTCGGCTAGGTACTACACATGATTATTTTCTTTTGTGAAAGTATAGGCACTGCTCTTTATGAAAATTTCAACCCTCAGTTCTTTGATGGGGTAATGAAGCCATTTAGGGCGTTGGAAGCCTTTGGGTGAGCCTGAGAAAGCCTTGAAAAACAAAATCACACTATTCATTCCTCCTGTTACTTACAATGAAGAGAGCAAGCACTTTTCAAAAATATCACTTAATACAAATACCACGCGACAAATAACTTGAAATACATTAATTCCACAATAAATCAAATCCTTGAGTGCCATTTTTCCAGCGAACTGGACACGACTGTGCTAAGGCTCGTTTGAACTTGGAAGATGAGAGACAAATCCTGACTCCTTTTATAGAACTCTCTAAGCGGCCACGTCATAAAGGAGATAAAAAGATTATGTTTTAATTATTCCTCAAGCAGAGAGACATTATATAATGCACATGTAGCCTGTCTATCATACGACACCAAGTCGACGCGTGTCAATAATAACCGATATTTTTGTTTTTCTTTCCAAATTTCTCCAGCAGAGTGACTCTCGATTTATTGAAAATGAGCCGTAATGTCCTAGTAAATCTAATAAAGTGATCATTTCCATAAATTTATTTTTTGAATAACACAAAGAGAAAAATTGCATTGAAACTAAAAGATTTCCATCACCAAACATGAAATTAAAACTTTATATCAAAACTTCTCGAAGAGGTGTTGTATAGTTTTTTTAAACTGCAAAATTCAGAATGTCAAACATCCGGTTTGGTGCGTTACATTCGAAAGCCTACGCCAGGCAAAAAATCACGTACTCAAATAACGCTTCGAAAAGCGGGGGTTTCCACTATTTCAGAGTTAAGTTTTCAACGCTGGAGTCTATCTGTCCCTGCACTGAGAGGGAAAATCCGAAATTTTACGCCGAACTTTTGGGGTTTTTGGTGTTCATTTAGTATTTCAAAGCGAAATTTCGGTACGTAGGATCAAACGTTCGGTTCGTGAGGTCCGATAAGACAACCGATAAAAAGTTCAATAACACGAATCGAATTTTTTCTTTGACAAACGTACTAGTTCGATAGATATGGTACATACAGCATTTGGCAATAGAATGACAGACGAAAGGCTGCCAAAGAAGTTGCTTGATTGGGTTCCTCCTGGGAGGAGACGAAGGGGACGCCCAGTGAAAGGGTGGCGACAGGGGGTTTTACAAGAAATGAGGGTTTGCCAACTCCCTGAAGGGTTTTGGGAGGATAGAGGACTTAGGCGGCTAGTAGTCGCAGGGCGCCAGAGAGCGCTATAAAAGCGTCTTTACACATATACAAACAGATTCACAATTTTCCCGATAAATTCTGTTTTTATCGAGGTAAATTTGGTAACATCTGGGGGCTCATGCGACGTTCTTCCTTACCACGGCAGTATACAGCCCGTAAGTACGGCTTCCATAGCCGGAGTTTTTTTTCAGTGTTTTCAAATAAAAAAAAATAAAATAAAAAAAAAAATACACAAAGGCCTTCTTCATTATGTCCCTCATTTATCGATTGCTGCTCTGAATTAGTGCGTTATAATACAGGCCACTCGAAGAAAAACCCTCGAATGATGCTCGAAGAGGCGATCGGTGCGAATCGCATGTGACGGCTTTTGGCCGGTGGCGCGGAATCAAAATCGCAGAGATCGTTGCGAGCGTTAAGTTAACGCCGTTAACGAGCCGCTGACGGGCGCTAGTTTTGATGAATTATGCGCCGTCTAATTAGAGGGGAGAAGGCGTGAATAACAAGAGGCGAAGAGGGCTCATTCGGAAGAGGGTGTAGGCACCAATTTTGCAGCGTTGCCGCGGCCGGCCCCGGCTCTCATCCGACGCCAGTACATTAATACCATTAAATCGACATCAATCATCCCGCAAAACAGCTTAGGCAGTGTGAGTGAGACCAATTCACGGGCTTGGGCTGAATGGGACACCTGAGTAGAAGCCGGCACAATGGGCCAGTCTCGCCGGACAAAAATCGAATTTTCAAGATTACATTGTTTATGAACCACTAAGAGCTCGACGAGGCTTCAGGTTATTTCGTCTAGAATTTTTTGTATAAAGTTAGAATGGGTCGGTTGCGCTGGTCGCAGAATTGAATCAGTGAGTTCGAAAACACACCAACTCGGGGAAAAAAAAATTGTTCAGGAAACACCAAAAACTGCGCAGTGGGCGAAGAAGTTGGTTCAAGAAAAACCTTTTTGGTGCCGAAGGACAAGTGCTCAGAGACTTTGTAAGGCACCAAGTTGAAATCGATACACCATGTTTAATGACAGAGAAGTAAGCGTTTAAGCATTTCCGAATTGATGTGTTTTCGTTCTCACCGACTTTCAGATACTGATTTTTCATAGTCTGCCCTGAAAAATTTATATTTTTCGACCTGAATAACGCTTGAATATTTATATAACTTGTTGGTACAAGGTATACTGAACCGAAAAAAGAAAACCGCAAAATCGGATGGTCACCCGTTTCCCTTGAAATGGCCAAAAATTGGTACTTCCAATGAATTATTTCGATTCTTCCCTTTTCCCGTCGCTGTTTCGAGCACATCCGATTGCAATTTCAAAATTTCCTTTTGCGTGCAGATGCTTCTATCCATAAGTGTCACTAAACCGTAAAAAAAAGAAAATCGAAAAAAACCCGAGTTGGTGTGTTTTCGAACTCACTGATTCAATTGTGTTTTGGTGCTTGATTCTTGTAGATAAGCTAAAAATAATGAGTTCTGTCCAAACAGCAACTTTTTACGTTCAATATTAACAGAGATATCGCCCTTTGAAAAGTCAGGGTTTTGACGTTATCCACCGCGGTAGTGACACCCTTGGTTTCTTCTACCTTGCTTTCATCAGTCAGTGCTACGCACATTTGCAATGGTTACTGAACGTGAAACTCAGATGAAAGCAATGTGGTAGAAGCCAAGGGTGTCACTACCGGGATGGATGACGTCAGAAACCCGACTTTTCAAAGGGCGATAACTCGGTTGATATTCAACGAAGAAAGTTGCTGTTTGGACAGATATTATTTTCAGCTAATCTACAAGAATCATGCATCGAAACACGATTCTGTGACCAGCGCAACTGACCCATTGCCAATTGTGTTATGCCCTACGACGTGCTGGTCTAACCAATAATTGGACGTATTTCTGTCAAACAGAACAAACTACGTACGGGTGAGAAATATGAGGTGTGCTCGTTAGTTGGCGGCTGGTAAGAAAGAGTGGTTATCAAAAAGCGCCGATGACGAAGCCGCGGCGGCTGTCACTCTTACCCCGCATTAACTCATGAGCCTTCTCCACAACGCTCTTATCCCATGTCCACGGCATAGCATGACGATGCGTAACAGTTGGCATAGTTGCTTGGACTGCATTTTGCAGTTTGGAACTATAGACTCTGGCTCTTCTGGAAAAACACTTATGTGCACATAGGGAAACTAATGACACATACGTTGTTTTTAAACCGGGCTAGTATTTATAGTTCCAAATTGCAAAGTGCAGTCCAGTTGGCACATCATTCCGTTTGGTGGAGGAAAGGAGGAAGGAGCGGAGGAAAGACGAAGGAAAGACGCTTGCGTCTGGCAATTATTCATGACGAAATTGACTCAAACTGCATAATAGATGCTTCAAAAATTCAAAAATATTCTGAAGAAGGCCCTCGGACACCCTTAACGCCGCTTTTTGAAGTGAAAAACACGTATGAACATTCAGACGTTGCCAAATTCCATTGGTATGTAAATGTATTTCAGAGAAAAATTGATGGTGAGAAACATTCAGAGACACCTTGGAGGAAATAGTGAAAAGTTCCAAGGCAAATGTGAGTACGTGGTTCGTTGAAGAAATTCTGTTTTGATTTGCCAAAAATTTTGCGAAATCCGCGTTTTCATACGTCGATATTTGTAAACTCCGCGGCACTTTAGTTGGATTGCATTTTACAAAAAGGAACCAAGAGCAATCCAATGTTGCTAAGATTGTGCAACTTGCATTCCTTGCGATAAAATTACTGAAGTTTATAAGATCATTTTCATCTTGAAATTATAAATGATTGGGAGTTAGATAAACTTGTTCAGATGATCAGTTTATATTTGCGAGGTAAAAAACATGGAACTATCTGAGCAACACTATAATGCTCTTGGTTCCTCTCTGCAAAACGCAGTCCAGTGCATTCCTCCCGTCCAAAAATCCCTCGGATCTTCGCACGATCTGGCAAGGCGGCCGATAAGTCGTCGACTTTGGCTCGGAGTCAGGAGAGAAGTGTTGATTCGGAGATCGGTTCCCGCTAACCGCCGGCAGTCAAAAAAATGATATTTATTGGTTTGACGCGGGCGTCCCCCCCCTCCCCACCCGCACCGCCGCCACCCCCCTCGGCGCTGATCCGGAATTGATGATGCGTGCGCTCTGTCGCATATGTCTTTGATTCACGCCACTTTCACCCCCTTTTTTTAAGCGCCCCTCCCCTTCCCCTCCCACCCCCCTCCGGGTACCTTTTCCTCCCTCGCGACTCCGCGGAAGGCGGAGGTCTTAATCCGTCGCTCCGACACCCTTGCTTCCCACTTGCTGCTTCTACCCTTCCGAACACCGCTGCTGAATGGACCGCTGGACAGGATAAGAAATCACGATAGGGATATGTTCACCGGAAGGGAACCGAGTGTTAAGGGAAACAAGGGGTCCGCTCGTTAGCTGCTTGATTGAACTCTCCTATGTCATAATCCAAAGATCCGAGTTGATTTTGGTTCATTTGGACCGCGTTAAGCAGGAATGAACCAAGCAACATCGGCTATTCCCAAAAATTGGGTATACTTTAATTTGTTACATGAAAACGGGTTTGCGGATTTTTGCGCAAAGTTGAGTGAATTTTCTACATACACTGGTTAAAAAAACCTCTTGGACCAATGCCGCATTGCATTGACTTAAGAGTGCAGTTTCTTGTCGCCGGATTTGAGAGTCTTGAACTCTTGTTTCAAGCGGATTTTACATTGATTCAAGCGGATTTTGCATTGAAACAAGAGTCCAGACTCTTAAATCCGGCGACAAGAAACTGCACTCTTAAACCAAGAGGTTTTTTGTTACCAGCGTAGTACGAAGCAAATTCCTTAAAATTTACGAAGGAAACCGCACAACCAAAGTTTCGCCATTCAGACGTTTGGGTAGGTTACGTTAGTTTTCTAACAACACATAAATCCGATTGTCCCAAAACCACACTGGAAAAAAACCACATTGAATCTAGAGTCGAGGCTCTTGAAAACATTGACAAGAAAAAATATTCTTGATTAAATCAGATTTAAGCTTAAATCAAAAGGAAATCCGCTCAAATGAAGAGCCTTGGTTCTTGATTTAAGCAAAAATCCGGTTGAATCAAGGGTATTTTTTCTTGTCGATGTTTTTAGAGTCTGGACTCTAGATCCAATGTGTTTTTTTCCCCAGTGCATTGTCCCTCAAGGGTGTATGTGTGCGTGTGAGTGTGGTGGTCTTTTGTTTTCCTTTGCGGAGATTCAAATATCGTATCGACAAAGCCGAGAGCCATCTAGGTCCCCTGCTAATCCGGTGTCCTTTTTATCGATCGAAAACATTGGGACCGTGGGTGACACGACGCCGGGGCCGCGTGTTGGTGTTTTCCAAATTATCAGTCCCGCACTCCCGCATGCTCCATTGCTCCATGCTGGCAGCGACCTGCTACACTCGCCCCTCCGACAATGAACCGTTTTCGGCAATTAATTCCGCTGCGCTTTTAAGGGTGGAGTCGGATACGCGCTGCGGTGCCGAATTTGATTCAGGGGCTTTGTTGGAAGATGGGGTCGTTTGCATACAAGGCGAGGTTTGTGCGATCGTGTAACCTGCTACGCGTTTTTCAACGGACAGTGAAAACTAAAACAGCTTAAGTCATTCATAGGTGGATCCAGGAGGGAGGGAGGAGAGAAAAATACGAGAAAAGAAGGGCTAGAAAATGACGAGGAGGAAAAAGGGAAGCAAGAAAGAAGGAAGGAACGGAGAAGAGAAAAAGGAAGGGTATGGTTGGTAATTATCTAGGACGAAGATTGACTCAAACTGCATAGATGCTTTAAATTTCGAAAATTTTCTGCCCGCCCCCCCCCCCCCGAATTCCCCTTCCACCCCCCTCCGGCTTTCGTTCAAACCGCCTATATGGCTTAACTGCATTGCAACGTTGCACATTTTTTTTGAAAATGCATTCACTCACTCACAAACGGATGTTAATTTTCCTTTGAAATTATTTCTGAACAATCTTCATGATATGCAGAAAATTTTCCGACTTTATTTATATAAAATTTGCAAGTGTTGGTGAACAAAAACATAATTTGTCAAATGAAACGTTAAAAATATGCAATATTATTAACTCCGGGCTCTCATTCTTCTAGCGGAGAAATACATACTAGTAATATTAAGCGATTGACAATGCTGGAACGAAAGAGAATCGATCTGGAAAAATCTAATTTTCCTATCGCAGTACATGGTAATACGCACCTCGCTGAGCCATCCCAATATTTTCCTCGCGAATATCTATTTCCTTACGAGATAACATCCTTACGACAGTCACAGAATCTCCTTATTCCATTTTTGCTTTCTTTCCCTCTCTTTAAACTCGAGTGGTTGTTAATATCTATTAGGATCCTCTTCAAACTCTCATTAGTCTTCCAGATGGAACCATATCAATCTATGTAAAAACGACGTAAGCACATTTGTGCGTTGCCCAATTTCTACTGATAAAATAGGCATTTTCCGGAAACTCTGAACTTTTCCACTTTGAATTTATATCGGAATCTCATCCGCAGTTTGATCCAGATTATGTAAAAATATCAAAACTTAAATCAAGATTTATTTCTCTGATTAAATAAATGTTTTATCAAAGGCAATTCGGTAACATTTCAGTGCAAGTGCGGCGTTTCTCTTCAGATCGGTAGACCACTACGCAGCTCTTCCAGGAAAACAAGGAACTTGAACCGTGGACTTCGGGTCATTTTAAACGTTTTACTATCTCCCTTCTGCATTAAATCGCAGACTGAGCGCAATTACAGCTCCTCAGCGAGGAGCTACGAAAGACAAAAGTTCCTTGTCTCTCTTGCTCCGATACGCCGAATAGGCAAGTGGAATAGGACAGAGAAACGGAGCGCTCTCAGCTCCTCTCTCTCTAATAACCCCTGCGTTCCGTCATTAAAAAGAGATAGCGAAAAGCCTTGAAGTGGGCTGCAGGCGGACGGGAGGGATCTCCGATGAAGCGAAATAAATGCTACGGGAAAGCCATTAAATCCCTGCAAAGGATCCCGTGTCAAAGGTAACGTAGCCCGGGGGAAAGGGAGGGGAATGGATGGTCGAGGGATGAGAGGGAAATAAAATTAACAATGGTGCGTCTTGTTATCTTTCGATTGAGAACGGGCCCTTAATGAACGGGATAAAAAGTCGAATTGCGTGCGCAGGAGAGACGGCGCGCACTGTGGTGTTCCATCTCGGAATCTCAAATCAAGATTTCGAAACTCGAAGTAACAAAAAAACTCAGAAGACTGTTACCATATTCTTGATCCTCCTCCTGTGTAATGCACTGTTTTTTTTACGGCGAGAGAAACTTAAGATGACGATTTAAATGCTTGCATACAGTGAGATAAAGAGCCGTTTTTTAAGAGGCGCTACTTGTTGATTGATCCTCATTTGTAAGTTCACCAACATGGCGCAGATCTTTGGAATTGAAAATTTTCATATTTGAGTGCCTACCTTATTCTTTTTTTTACACATCTACTGACCCTGAATGGGACATGATATTAGACATGAAAAGTGTAGTATTTTCCAGCTTAAACTGAGAGACTAGGGGCCCAAAAACTTCCTGTAACAGACTCATACATACGTAAAAGTAGCCCCAACAACGCGCTCTGGCGTTCTGCGACACCCAAACGCGAATGAGGGATCTATCAAATTGAGTGATTTTAGCGATTGCATGAAGGTTGGAAGGATTGGAGGGTATCCCGGATGAAAAAGTTTAGTTAAAGAAAATCTGGAGGGACTATCTCCAGAAAAATTTTGAAATTTTAAACCATCTGATATCCTTGAGTCAATTTCGTCATAAATAATCACCAATTGTAAGTTTCCTTTCTTCTTCTTTCCTCCGTTCTCTTCCTTCTTTCTACCTCCCCCTTTTCATCCCTCTTTTTTCGGGCGATCACAGTGGGGGGGGGGGGGGGGGGGCATAAGCCTCCTCGCGTATGTGTTAAAGCTTATTATTTCGCGCAGTGTTCGAGGTCCAAACACTTTGGCATAGGAGGTTCAAGTAACATTATAGCTTCGAGAGCGTCCTGCTCGAAAGTCACCGAAATATCACTCGAATTCTAAAATTAGTTCTTTAGCCAGCTTCGGAGATCAAGCACCACGTGTGCGGCGAAGGGATGAGCGCGGGAGGGGGCGGGGGCGGGGGGACGGTGGCTGCCTGAGGGAATTGATACACGGAGGGTGCGCGGACCGCACGTGCTCATAAGGTGGATGCTGGCAGGGGGTAGTTTGCGTCGGGTCGGGTTTGATATTACCAGGATGATATCGTAGGGGATGAAAAATTAGCCCGCGGATAAGCTCGCGACAATGCGCGGGATCCCTCCGGATTCGAGAGCGCGTCCCTGTTTGTTTTCGGACGCGAAACTATTAGTTCCTCGGCTACAGTCAACATCGCGCTGGCCGCGGTGGCGTGCTCAGGAAGAACGTCGTAAGAACCTTCAGGCGTTGCCAAATCACTAATTTTCATGACAATTTTTGAATATTCGTCTGCCGATTTCTCAGATAATTCCGTTTGTGATTTGATCTAAAACGTCTGAAAATTTCAAGGAAAAATGTTCACAATTTTACTCAAAAATAAGCATTTTATTCGAGGAAATTTGGCATCTCTCGAATGTTCATACGGCGTTCTTCCTTAGCAAGGCAGCTCGGTGGCCGCGCTAGTTGCGCACGGCGCCCTCCATGTTTGAAGAGCGTCGGGTCGAGTCAACTGTTTCTCCGGTCGCCGCTCGCTCGTTTGCACTCTGAGCGGGAATGCCGTATGAGCTTTCCAATGTTGCCGAGTTTCCCTCGGTGAAATTTTCATCTTCAGGGAAAATTATGAATTATTGAATGGGAGTAAGCGAGCAAGACACCGTCACCCACCGGCTAAAGTATCACAAGCGCCATGCGACGTTTAATTTCCGTCACCGTTTTATTTTATTTTTTTTTTTTTTACGGAAAAATTGTTCATCGAAGCTGTCAGAAAATTTCACTGAATTTTCTTCGTGCTGCTGATAGAATTCAGTGAAATTTTCAAACGGATTCAACCAACAATTTCTCTGGACAGAAATAAAATGGCGGCGAAAATTTTGAAAATTTGCATGGCGCTTGTGATTCTTTGGCCGAAAGGTGACGATGGGAGGAAAATTATGGATTTTTCAATGAAAGTGGAAAACATGACATATCGATGGTGAAGCTGCAAAAACGGGTGTTAAAAAATGTTAAAATAAGCAATTTAAAAATTGCTGAATGTAATCTAAATTACTTATTTAAATCCTGAATTTAGAACATTGTTATGCACGAGAGTGCCGTATGAGCCTCCGAATGTTGACGAATCTCCTTCGGTAAAATTTTTATATCAGAGGAAAATTAGGGATACTCGGATGGTAGGAATAGAAACATTTTTGCTCGAAAATTCCGCAGCAATAAAATTTAGTTACGGTCTTTCGTCTAGAAAACGACGAAATCAGGAATTCTTTATAACCGGATGCTTAAGCTTTGGAATGCTACAAAAATTGTACGACTTGATTAATCATGTACAGTTGAACAATTTGCACTGAATTCAACAGAAAGAAACCAAGTTACATTTTGCAAAAAAGAAAAAGAAAAAAAGGTTAGGAGTAATTCTGATATTGACCACGTATTTTTCCTGTCAAATATTCAAAAGCTGCTTTTTCAAAAACAGCCCCAATTGTACAGTTTGAGAGTGCGCGCATATGCGCAATAGACTATTCACTTGGCAGTGAGCCACTGCCAATTGTCCGTTTAGCCCGTGAATGTCATTGATTGCAGTCCGACTGCTGTGTGATCGCAGCTTAGGTCTAGTAAAAATATTTTGAGTTCCAGAATAGGCATAAAATCTATGAGTCTAATGAAGGAATAAAACTTCAAACCTAATCTTATCGGTTCAATCTTGATGTGACTTGATTCTTTCCTTTTAAATCGGACAATTTGAATGCGCGACTAGAATTTTCCCTTTAATACTGTTTTTACTTTTGCTTAATTTTTCTTCTTTTTTTTATTTCCGTCAAATGTGCGGTCATTTACTATTCAACCAAGGAGACACATTCAGGATTGACTATCCTGTTGGACAACGAACCGACGAACTACCTGGCTTGTTATTGACTTGACATGTGGATACCACTATTGCGGCTCCAGTGGATCCGCATTTGCCTATCCGATTAATTGAAGGCGGAACACTGCCCGACGATTGACTTGATTCGCGGTTTGCGGATACTATTACTACGCTCGTAGAGAGACTCACTTTTGCCAATCTCATGAATAGAAAGCGAATATGGAATCATTCACGATTGCCATTGGTATTTGTGACCATTCACGGTAAAAAGGACCTTAATTTCCGAAAAAAGGCAGGCAATCTTTTCGGGAGCGCTGTGCGGTTTCCTCAAAAATCGTTCTAGTATCTAAAAAATCAGTAACAAACTATTTAAAGCATGTTTTAGTCGATAGGGAAAGTTAAATAATGGCTTATTCGGCCAATTTTGAGCTGCATACACATGCATAAACAATTTCTCATGTTTTCTGAAAATTATATTCATAATTGAACTACGAACGCTCTGTCAAAAAAATTCAGATAAGTTAGTCGGCCTTTGGAATTTTTTGTATCAAAATGACCGAATATCTCTTCAAAACAGTGATGCCAATATGTCAAAAAATTTACTTTCACAGCGCAAAGGTTGCTATCTACATGATACGCCATTATTTATCGGGGAAAAAGGAGAGGTAATGACAAAGGCTATGGGATGATTTGGCATAGCGCCTCGAAACTTTCAAATGATTTTACTTCAATCCAAAAGATACTTTGATAATTTCATTTCATAATTAATTAATTTTTTTCTGTTGTCAACGCACCATCAAAGAGTTAAAGTTCGCAGGAAAGACGAGAGTCGGGGAAAAAAATTACAATCCTCGTTGCTGACGACAAAGATGGAGGATATACTCAAACCGCCGGGCTTCAAAAACAGGACCGAGAACCTCTTACTTCCTGTTTCGTTTATTTCATTATTTATTTTCATTCTATACTTTCTTCCTCGGAGAGGAAAAGAGCTAATTAATTAATTTCTCAAAGGGTTGAATGGAAGTGTCATTCTCACCCCAGCCGCGCTAGCGATACTGCGATCCGTTAGAAAGACAACGTTGACGCTCCGGATGGAAATTTTGAGTTTTGAAACTAAAAATAAATGGGTAAGTACTGCCGTGCTAAGGAAGAACACCGTATGAACATTCAAGAGTTTCCAAATTTCCTTCAATTAAATGTTTATTTTTGAGGAAAGTTATGAATATTTTTTCTTGAGCTGTTCAGAAACTTTAGATCAAATTACAAACAAAATTATCTGAGAAATCGGCAGAAAAATATTCAAAACTTTTCCTAAAAAGTAGTTAGTTGCCAGAGGAAATTTGGCAACGCCTGGAGGCTCATACGGCGCTTTTCCTTTGCACGGCAGAATAGGCTAGGTATTGAGTTTCCGAGTTCCCTCGAAAATTTCGCCGAAGAAAAGTGTTTATCAAAGAACTGTTTGAAGATCTGACTGGAATACTAACAATGGTTTTTGGCATTGACCGAATGAATATCATTGAGCGAGATGGGCCGATAGACAAAAATAATTTGGTTGAAAGAGGAAAAAAACCACGTATGCATTAAAAGGAGACGGTATATTTTAGATGCCCTGCAGTAAATATGGACGCATTCATGCTAAAAGGAACTACGTTGCACATAAACCTTATGCACATATTTATAGTTACTTTTAGCATAGATACCTTCATATCGAAACCTAGAGGGAGGCATAAGTGAATTACGTAGATAAACATTATTTTTCGCCTGATGATGATCAAAGTCGATCAATTTATTGAGCATAAAATTCGCTCAATAATGATTGATACCTGTCGGAAAGAGCATTTTACTAGGCAGGTTTTTGCAAATTAGATTAGCATTCCTAAACCAATTTGTGCTCAACTCTTTGGGCATCAGCAATGGCGAGGTGTGAATAATCGATTATCGATATTTTCCCATTCGAAGCCATGTTAGAGAATCGATTTTAAAGGTGTTCGTTGCGAACACCGTGTTAGCGATCCTTTTTCTTAGGTTTAAATGGCAGATCAATCGATAGATCTCAAAGCACGCCACGTCACTGTTCATCAGGCATCATTAGGTGAATCTGAGCGTTGACTTCCGAAAGTAACTTTTATACTACCTACTTGAACCAAATTTTAAAAATGTTTTGTGTATTCAATTACCCGACTAGCTTTTGTGGTATTTATGTAAGAGGTTGATTGAAGAGTGTCACATTTCAATGCACTCGAAAAAAAAACACATTGGATCTAGAGTCCAGACTCTTAAAAACATCGACAAGAAAAAATACTCTTGATTCAATCAGACCTAAGCTTAAATCAAGAACCAAGCCTCTTAATTTGAGCGGATTTCCTTTTGATTTAAGCTTAAATCCGATTGAATCAAGAGTATTTTTTCTTGTCAATGTTTTCAAGAGTCTGGACTCTAGATCCGATGTGTTTTTTTTTTCCAGTGTCTTTCAATGAAAAAAAGATCAATTCCTTTACTGATGCATGATGATTCGTGTATGATCTTGTTTTCATGAACATTTGAACACTTACCTCACGGTAACCTAACTTACGACCAGTTATTTGGGTCGAATATACTTTAGAAGAGACAAAATATCTAGGGAGAAAACTGACACCGTGGCCTCGACGGAATCGGCTCGCGTGCATTGAAGACCCAACTTTTAAGATGGAGGAAAGTTTTCATTATTTTTGTCGGACAGCTGTTTCGAGAAATAATTACTCTTTCGCAGCTGGCAACAACAGATTTATTCAACTCGAGAACTTTTTTTCCCTCAAATGACACGCCGCATCCCGGGCCTGCTCGGAGGAAGGGATATGACGTCTGAAAAATGATAGACCCATTTTCTCCGTACAGATCGTAACACCAAGTTCTGGTTTCTCCTCGAACTTCCGTGTTAAAACCACGGACACAATTAAAAGTTCAAAAATCAGTTTTCTTTCCTTTTCTTCTTTGTCCTGCTTATTTGTCTTATGTTCCATTATAGGGTAACTATCAATTTCAAACAAAAAAAATTCCCTAAAATTTCCCTAATATTCCTGAGTCCTGACAAAAACGGCCAAAAAGCCGGGGATAAATTCACAATTCCCTGACAGACGGAAAATAATAATTGCCTGAGATTTCCCTGACAAAAAGGAAAAAATTTCTCATTTTTTGACACTTTTAAACTAATTAGACGTAAGTGAGAATTTTTTATGTTTTAGGAATATAGTGTGGTAAATAGAGAAAAATATCAGACGGCCAAACTTATGCGAGATATTTTTGCCTCGTTTTGAAAATTTAAAAGACATCAGCAAACATTCTGGTAGACATTTTGGGAGAAATTTCCGCAAGAGTAAAGTTCGCGAAACGTTTTCCGGAAAACCCGCGTTTTTCAATTTCCCTGACACAAAAATCGCTTGCAAAATAAAATTCCCTGACATGCCGAATTTTTGCAGATTCCCTGATTTCTCTGGAGCCGAAAAAATCCCCTGACATTTCCTGCTTCTCCTGCTTTTTCCGGTCGCTAGGCACCTTGCATTAGGAACCAACAGTCATCAGGCGATGTAGAGGATGTCAGAATACCTATATACAAACGTCCATGCTGTAGGCTCGTCAGCAGGGAGCACAGTCGCTGCTCAGAATATTGTTAGAATTTACTTGGAAGAAAATGTGTAAATTTTGTGGTGACAACGTCAATTTTGACGCCTCTGGAAGGACTCCGCCGTTTAAAATCGTTGCAAATAATATTTTACGTGAGGACCGCTGTATTTCCCGCTTTTTGTGCGTGAATGCTCATACGTTACGTGAATCGTGTCAAGTGATGAATGCAAAGGGTGCAAGTGTTTTGAAAGTCGGTGAAGATTTTCAAGAGGAGCACTCAAAGGAAGAAGCAAGCTATAGGTATGCTGCTTGGATCTCGTTGCCAAGTTGCGGTCGTTAGATGGAGATGCCGAAGGAAATATCATTTTCATGCTATACACTAAGGGGCTATGCCGTATGCCCCCTGACCGCTACGCGGCCCAACCCCTAGAGGGCGCTTCGTGTTCTCTTAGGCCCGCGTCGACAACAGAGCGACCAAAAAAAATGAAAAGGTTTTCATACCCGACTCTCATTTATCCAATCTCCCTTTGGCCGGGAGCAATTGAACCAATAAGAATCGAATGAAAAAATCGGCATTTATTTCAAACTTCACGCCAAAGACTGAAACGGAGCGTTTCATTGCTTTTGGATAGTCTGTAGCAAACGAGAATACCTTCGATTCACTTACCTACCCTACTGACAGACCAAGATTCAACATTTTCGGCTTAATTCAATTATCCCCTCCTTCCTAAGCTCTCTGGTCTACTCTCATTCAAAAAAAAAACCTGGGTCATATTTTCAAATTCTGAATACAGCGGGCTCATTTAGGGACTATCACCTGTCAATAGCCGCAAAATCATGAAAATCGGCCCGGTAGAACGCTTAAACAAAGCGTTACCAGATACCCAAATTTAGACGGTCTCTGAGCTTATATCACAGATAGATGGAATCACATTTCGGTAATTGAAACTACTAGATACTCAAAACTTTAGGTAGATCACAATAAACATAGATGGAAAATTTCCGAATTTAACTCATAGGTGAGTAGTCGCGACGGCAGAGGGATATAGAGCAGTCTATCCTGACGTGAATGAGCCGAGATTAGGGAAGGAAAAAGCCTTAGATGTCGTTTTAAGGGAGTACGCCTTACGAAAATTAGGATGTAACCCTATTTCTTTCGATGAAATGAGGATTTTCTGTTAAATTTTAAAAAATATCACCTTGAAATTTTCAGAGAATCGTCAGTCCATGGTTTAAAGTAGCAAATAGGCCCCTGAAAATTTCAATAATAAGTATTCATGCCCTTCTCAAAAAATCATCATTTTATCGGAAGCAATTGGCAGCGTCCGAAAATGTATACGACGTTCCTTCTGAGCACAACAGCACGGGGGTGACGCTGTTACTTGAATGGGTACTTGAAGTAAGCAACATGTTGAGAGAACAAGTGGCGGAAGTGTCTTGAGCTTAACTCAATACACGGACCCCCCTAAGTCGGAAGGGAAGATGAGCTCTCACCAGGAAAAGATTCAAAAAGTTCTCACCTCTTTCTTCCGCTTCCCCAGCTCGCTTTCTGGAGTGTCCTTCAGGAGTAACCAATCCCTCGAAGGGGCTCTCGAGAGGCGACAAGGGGGTTATCAGGCTTAGATCTTCCATTGAGGTTAGGAATCCAGCGGGATCTTGAATCGACGACCGGATGTGCGATATCTTAAAGAGTCACGGGGCTCGCGAGGAATGAGCAGCGTGTTATATTCATTCTCGAGATTCGTTCCCACTCATTCTTAACAGTGGCTCCCATTCTCCGGGAGTAGTTCAAAATTCCGGAACTTTTGAGATTTTCCTGAAGTTTTTTCGGAACTTTTGAAATTCCCAAAATGTTCCGGATCTATTGCATTTGCGCGACTTAGAGAGAAATGATAACGAGGACTTGAGATGAAAAGGAGAAGCCCTCGGCGCGGCGATCGGCATGTAACACATATTAGCGCCTACAAGACTGCACGAATACTTCACGCATTGCATCAAACTCAGTGCGGTCACTGCGGTCAGCGTGAAACGGATAGCGCCTACAAGACTGCAGGAATACTTCACGCATCCCGCCAAACACAGTGCGGTCAGCGTGAAACGCGTAGCGCCTACAAGACTGCGTGAATACTTCACGCATTGCGTCCAACACAATGCGGTCTACGCGGCGCGGCGGCGGAAGTTAAAATCATTGAACCACATTTATGTTCCTTCTTTCATAATTGTTTCGTTCATTTCTTATGAATGGAAGGCCGTGTCCACACAGAGATAGGTTTACGGAACTTAACTTTCGCGCAAAGTTTCGTGAACTTTTGCTAGTAAAGTTGACAGGGCTTTCCCAAAAAATGTGTTCAACACGAGAAAATGCGTCTTATGCACCCCTCCCCCGCTGGCACATTCATTTGATGGTTTTTATCGAGTTTCAAAACGAATGAGAAGGGGGCGGCAAAATATAGGCGGCCCATGGGCGGCAAGTAGGTGAATCCGGCCCTGATCGCAACGGAAACATAACTCAAAGGCATTATTATGACGTATTTACATAGGTTTACGGCTAATCGCGTGCAATTTTCAAAAAAAATCATTTTAGATGCAGTAAGGTTGGCAGCAAGAGGTTGGTGACAACCGTCAAAAGTTAGCAATGACCCTCTTCCAATCCGCAAAAACCAAAAAAAGCGCCGCCGTTTTTGGGCCGTGAGCCCCTCCATGGGGCACAGTAGCCATGCCCTCCCTATAAAGGTATATCTGTCGCAGGCAAATGGTAAAATCAGGCATTTTGTCAAATGCCTAGACAAATAGTCAAATATTCTAACTGAGATTGAAATCCTGATTCTTTTCCTCATTTTAGACAAAATAGTCGATTTTTCCTGTAAGAAAAACATTTTAGTAAAAATTTGTATCACACAAAAGTATTTTAAACGACTTTCAGCTTCTGAACAGACACTCATCTCGAAATGTTCAGCATGTCATAAAATACAGAATTTTAAGAATTTCAACATTTAAATATATGAGAAGAAATTGAAGAGGAAGAGACAAAAAGAGTTCGTAGGTTTCATGAGTTATTTTTCCAAAAATATTGAAAACTCGTGAGCTCTTCGCCATAAATTCAGAAAATTTTGTGGACCATCAAAATTTAACTATCTGCCTAGGCATTTGACAAAATGCCTGATTTCACCATTTGCCTGCGACATATTCACTCATTTCCCTGTTTAAATCGGTCCTGCCGGAGAAATTGGGCAACATGGCCGGGCGCGATGGTTTCATTAACTACTTAAGGCGAATACTCACTTTTATATGAATTACTAAAAGCAAATATATGTTCTCGGAGCATTTATCTTTCCCGCAGGTCGGGCGCATCTAGAGGGGCTTCGGACGTCCGCGACGAGAGGCGACGGCGACGCGAAGACAGTCCTCGCTTTCCTCGCAAGAACATCGTATCTCACCGAGGTTGCCGTGGGAGCTTGCGCGGTTTTGCCGAGGGCGGTGGAGCTCGCCCCTCTTTCCGCGTGGCGCAATATTGCCAGTGTAAACACCTCCCCGCGATAAATTTCCTTTCCCGCCTCGGCGCGGCACTGCGCCCCGCTACACCCCATCAATTCTGTTTTTCCTCCGGTTCCCGTTCAAGACCCTGTCCGCGGAACCCCGCGGATCCTCGCGGAACATGGCGCCGGCGCCAAGAGACGGCGATTTTGGGTGAAGCTGCGTCGGACGAAAACAAACATCGAGAAATCCGACAAATTTTATAATAATAATGGCTACACTTCAAATTTTCGGTAAGAACGGATCGATGGTTAAAGTGCGGGACCAAGTATCTCCATTGCAGTGTTTCAAAATTTCCGCTCCTATTTAATTTTTCGAAGAGGGACGAGTCAACTTAAAATTTAGAAAGAATATTCTGCGAAGAGAGTGGAATGATGGAGATGTTGCATTTGTGAGGAATTTGCAATTTTACTGTTGATTCTTATGTAAAAGTTCGCGAGAAACACGATGGTGCCACTGGTTTTCTCTGAGGCCCACTTCAAAGCTCAAAAAAAGCTCTCAAGTTGAGGCCAAAACGTAGGGATATCTCAAGCTATCCTGCGAGTCCACGTCTACATCAGGACAAACTCTCCATGCGAAGATAGGGAGCAAATAAATACATTAGCAGGGTTGCCGTGATTTCAGTTTTAGAGTCCCCAAATAAAGTGGCAGCCCTGTCAATGTATTTGCTCCCTATCTTTGCATGGAGAGTTTGTCTTGATGTAGAGGGGGACTCTCAGGATAGCATGGGATATCCCCTCCATTTTGACCTCAACTTAAGAACTTGTTTTGAGCTTTGAAGTGGGCCTCAGAGAAAACCAGTGGCACCGACGTGTTTCTCGCGAACTTTTACATAAGAATCGATAGTCAAATCGCAAATTCCTCACACACGCACGCAACATCTCCGTTGATAAAGTCTTCAATAAATTACCAGGACTATTTTTCAGAAGAAAAAAGAAAGTATATATGACAGGAGATCTGCAACGTCGCGAATGGAGATACGGAGGTTTGCAATTTAGCCATCGAGATATGTCAATATCACTGGTTCGAAAAAAATTATTGTGCCTTCGGTGAGGCTGGAATTTTATGTTAGTAACGAGTAACACGTAACGCATAACATCTAAGGCGTCGCACAGTGGCTCGAGTTAATAGGAGAGGTTGGACAAAAGGGTATCCCGGGATAAGCATGTCAAAATGCCCTTGTGAACGGATTTTTATTTTAACCATTTTAAGTCATCAAGGGTGTCCTAAAACTTAGGTTTTGGGGAATTTTAGCCCCCCAACCCCCTCCGCCCCCCTCAGACCCCAAAAACCGCTTTTTGGGGCTATTTTTGACTATGCTAACGTCTTTTCCTCATAACTTTCGTAATTTTCGATAGAATTGAACCAAAATTTGTCAGAATCTACATCAATTAGCTTAGTTTTTGTAGAAAAAAATTCATTATCATCGGATAATATTTTAGCTTCTAGAAAAATTCGTAAAATTTTAAAAAAAAATCATTTTTCTCCTTTTTTCGCGCTAGGTGACGTATGGAAACGAGGACACAAACAAAAATTGCCTCTTTTCTTAAGGTATACATCCAATAAGATACAGAAAAAATTTCGTGTTGATCGGAGTGGTGCGCCATACTTAAAAACGCAATTTTCTAACCTCAAAACGGCCAAAATGCCACCATAGCCTCCTTTGATGACTAGGCGTGGAGAAATATGTAGAGAGAAACATCCGGTTTTATCGTCTCACCTCTTAAGTGATCCACTTAAGTACCTTGAGCCAAAATTTCGAGTTGATCAGAATGGTGCGCAACACCCAAGCACGCAATTTTCTAACCTCAAAACGGTCAAATTGCCCATTTCGGCACCCATTATCACTCCGTGTCAAAAAATAAGGAGAGGGACACCCGGTTTTATCATCTCACCTCATAAATTAGACACTTCAGTACCTTGAGCCAAAATTTCGAGTTGATCAGAGTGGTGCGCAACACCCAAACACGCAATTTTGTAACCTCAAAACGGCCAAATTGCCCATTTCGGCTGATTTCGGCACCCATTATCACTCCGTGTTAAAAAATAAGAAGAGAGACATCCGATATTATTGTCCTACCTCATAAATTAGACACTTCAGTACCTTGAGCCAAAATTTCGAGTTGATCAGAGTGGTGCGCAACACCCAAACACGCAATTTTGTAACCTCAAAACGGCCAAATTGCCCATTTCGGCTGATTTCGGCACCCATTATCACTCCGTGTCAAAAAATAAGAAGAGGGACATCCGATATTATTGTCCTACCTCATAAATTAGACACTTAAGTACATTTAGGAGAAATTTCGTGTCGATCAGAGTGGTGCGCAACACCCGAACACGCCGTTTTCTTGTTAATTTAGTTACTAGAATTTGCCAGTACCTACTCGGTGCACTACTACGTATTATTGAAGTTTGGAGGAGGGCACGCTTCTACGTGGGGGATGTGCGAGCCTCCCGATTTGAGTCCCAATTTAGTCGAAATTTCGTGTCAATCAGAGTGGTGCGCGACACCGGAACACGCCGTTTTCTAACCTAAAACCTCCCAAAATTCCCATTTTGGCATTCATTATCACTGTATGTCAGCGACGAGCCCGCTTGATAAGTGCATGATGCACATTTCAAAGTTCATTTTGGCACCCTACCGCGTAGGAGACCCGATCACTCAGCGAAACCTCTGAACTCCCAGGAATTATATGACAGTAGGGAGGCTCGCTCATCCCCCACGTAGAAGCGTTCCCTCCTCCAAACTTCACCCTCTACTGCATGGAATTTTTTTGCGACGCCGATTTTGATGAAAAAAATATATGTTATAGTAAAATGTAATTAAAAAGACACGTCTTTGAGCTTTTTTTGAAATTTCAATTTTTTCTTTAACTTTTGAAGCTTAAAAAAGCTCATTGCCATACGGCAACAACATGTAGTAATTTCTTGCCAGAGTATCCACTTGTTTCCATATGGCAACAACATACAGTGTAGGAGTGGAATAGTGATGCCAGGGCATAACTCTTGTGCGGGACTTTTGAAAAAAAACTAAGAAAAAAAGTTTTTTTGATTCTTCTAACATTACCAAATTCAAAAAGCATCTAATGATGAATTGTAAGCTCCGTTTTTGGACAGCACGACACATGATTGCGTCGGAGCCAGTATGTTGTTGCCATATGGCAACAGGAAAAGTGTTGGGCCAGAAGTTTGCCGGTATGTTGTTGCCATATGGCATCTTGCCGTTTTTGAGCCGAAAATAATATTTAAATTGTTTTTATTATCATCGGACCAGGAAATTTTCAATTTAGACCGTATGGGCCATAACTGTGATTTTTTTCCCGTCTCTGAAGGCAAGCCAAGTCATTCAAAACATCCTTCAAAGTTGGGCTCCTCGCGGCTACTCCTCAAAAATGGTCCCGTTGGAAAAACATGATTATTTAGTTGATTTGGCAGCTTCAGTTCCCCCCACCACAATTTTTTTTAGGTTGGTAATGCGGTTGAGTTCCCTATAATCCACACAGGGTACCAATATGAGCATTCCTGAATTTACTACGAATTAAATAATTGCTGTTGCCATATGGCTACGCGATGCAGTAGAGGGTTCAATAATACGTAGTAGTGCACCGAGTAGGTACTGGCAAATTCTAGTAACTAAATTAACAAGAAAACGGCGTGTTCGGGTGTTGCGCACCACTCTGATCGACACGAAATTTCTCCTAAATGTACTTAAGTGTCTAATTTATGAGGTAGGACAATAATATCGGATGTCCCTCTTCTTATTTTTTGACACGGAGTGATAATGGGTGCCGAAATCAGCCGAAATGGGCAATTTGGCCGTTTTGAGGTTACAAAATTGCGTGTTTGGGTGTTGCGCACCACTCTGATCAACTCGAAATTTTGGCTCAAGGTACTTAAGTGGATCATTTAAGAGGTGAGATGATAAAACCGGGTGTCCCTCTCCTTATTTTTTGACACGGAGTGATAATGGGTGCCGAAATGGGCAATTTGACCGTTTTGAGGTTAGAAAATTGCGTGCTTGGGTGTTGCGCACCATTCTGATCAACTCGAAATTTTGGCTCAAGGTACTTAAGTGGATCACTTAAGAGGTGAGACGATAAAACCGGATGTTTCTCTCTACATATTTCTCCACGCCTAGTCATCAAAGGAGGCTATGGTGGCATTTTGGCCGTTTTGAGGTTAGAAAATTGCGTTTTTAAGTATGGCGCACCACTCCGATCAACACGAAATTTTTTCTGTATCTTATTGGATGTATACCTTAAGAAAAGAGGCAATTTTTGTTTGTGTCCTCGTTTCCATACGTCACCTAGCGCGAAAAAAGGAGAAAAATGATTTTTTTTTAAAATTTTACGAATTTTTTTAGAAGCTAAAATATTATCCGATGATAATGAATTTTTTTCTACAAAAACTAAGCTAATTGATGTAGATTCTGACAAATTTTGGTTCAATTCTATCGGAAATTACGAAAGTTATGAGGAAAAGACGTTAGCATAGTCAAAAATAGCCCCAAAAAGCGGTTTTTGGGGGTCTGAGGGGGGGCGGAGGGGGTTGGGGGGCTAAAATTCCCCCAAACCTAAGTTTTAGGACACCCTTGATGACTTAAAATGGTTAAAATAAAAATCCGTTCACAAGGGCATTTTGACATGCTTATCCCGGGATACCCTTTGGAGACTTTAAACGCTCATAACTCCGTTTATACAAAACTTGGAGGTTTTACAAGTGGTTCCATTGGTTTCCTCGTGGAATTTTTCCTAACAATCATCCCTTTAATTCAAAATTTGACGAATTAAACGTCAAAATGCACTTTCAGTAAACAGATTTATGATTGATCTCTCTCATTGACTCAATCCACTGTGCGTCGTGTATTTTTGCCGCACTTTTTATGGAAAAATTCTACTCATTAATCTGTTGAAGGATTGACGTACCTGTCATCGTATACGAAGCCAGCGTTCAGCGTGTTGTAATACAGCAGGAGTCCGAGGAGGCAACACGTCACCAACACTTTGTCCATGGTGACCCATTCAGCACTGAGCAACAAAGATCGCGTCACTCAGCTGAGATGAGTCGGACAACACCTGCAACATACCAAAATAAACACTAGTGTCATACAATTGTTTTTACTCGCAGGAAAGCAAATTGCATAACCTTTCGAATGAAGGAACTCTGAATACTAGGCCCATATTGTTTTCACGTATAGACGTGGTACAATAGTAAATATGAGTTTCGTTTCGATCGACTTGTGCTTGAAAAATTCCGAATTCTACCGCAAGGGCTTACCGGTAAGATTATTTAGACTGCGTTTCACAGAAAGGAACCAAACCACATCGGCTACTGCCAAATTTAACTGGGCGAATTATTTTTTACGAGAGAACGTTTGTGCGGATTCCTTTGAAAATTTTAAGGAATTTGCTTGGTGTTATGAAGAAAATTCACTGACATTTTCACGAAAATCCGCAGAACCGTTTTAATGTAAAACATTAAATTGCCCAAATACATTTGGCAATAGCTGATGTGGCTCGGTTCCTTTCTGTTTAACGCGGTCCATTTGATCATGGCTTTTTAATATGTTGCATATCGACGGTGAAACTGCCAAACCACGTATCTCGGTTTGCGACGTCGCAGACTTCCTGTCATACTTTATTTTTTAAATGAAAAACTACTTAACGTCCAGTCTTGAAAATTTCTGTGATTTTTCCTCTTCGTGCGGAGAAAATTCTGTGAAAATTTCAAGGAATGATATTGATTTGGTCTACTTCAAAAGAAATAAAATGCGAGCGTAGATTTTTAAACACCGCAAACGAGATACGTGGTTTGGTAGTTTCACCGTCGATATTTGATTGATTAAAAAAGTTCAAAGTACTTGATAAGATGAGATAAGACAATCACAATTTTAAAACCACCTAATGCGACAAAAAATAAAAAAAAAATTTAACCACGAGGACAGCATTACAATGTACAAGCAATAATCGCACCGTACAGAATCAGGTAAGAATTTTCAAAAATGATAAGCCCAGATACAGCCGACAGTTTTCTTGAAGCCTGAAAGCCTCGGCATACCGTTCTCGCTGTTTCCCGCAGTATTTTTCCTTGGCGTTTCGTAAATTAAATATTTCTTACTTTTAGAGGCTCTTCAATTTCCAGCGGCTCCGAGTCCGCTCATTGTGCTCTCAATTTGAATGGGGAGTCTGTTAGTGCCGATAGCGGTGCGTCTCGGAAATTACTGCGTTTCTAACCTCTGCAGGCTTTTAAAGATGAGAGATAATTGAACCGTTCATTTTTGAAAGAACCCAAGCGCCGATCACTCCTCAACCTCGGATTTCCTTGATCGCGACGACTTCCGGTGCTTGTGAGTTTTTGGTGCTTACGTCATTTTAGTAATAAACTGTTCAATTGAAGAGGACCGCGAATAAAGGAGCTGAGTGCATCCTATCGTAGGGAAGATTGCGAGAGCTCTGCCTTCTCGAGAACCGTCTACTTGACGTTAAACTTTTAGTTTTTGGATAACCTTTTTTGGGAGCCAGAGCTAAGGAAATTTTCAAATCTGGAAAGACCATATGGATTATATTTAGCAATAAGTAACCACTGTTTCTGCTTCTTCCATTAAAGCACCTCACTGAAAAGGGAAACCAGTGGCACATATGTTGTTTCTAAAATTAGGAAGAAATAGTGGTTCCTTATTTCAAAATGGACGTATTTCTGCCAAACGGAGCTGTGTGCATTAAGTCATGAGCCCTGAGATCCGTGCGAGTATATGCATGACACAGCTCATGTTATAATGCACATAGTTCCGTCTAGCAGTAATACGTCCAAATGTGATCCATATATTCTAAGAGTTTCATCTGGGGCTAAAATTGAAGTTTAAAAAATTTAAGTATCACATTTTGACCTCCGAAAAATCTTTAAAGAGTTTTGGATTTTATACGTATTTATACATATTTATGTGAATTTTCTTTAATTATATGTACTAATAATGTGCGACCATTCACGGGACAAGGGACCTTAGTTACCGGAAGTATATTTTTCAAGAGCGAGATTTTTTCGAGATGGGTCGAAAAATCGGTTCTGAGATCCCGACGGAAAACGCCCTTTGTTGTGCCACAGTATAAGTTGTAAGTATGATAATTCATATTTATGCCAATAGGGAGGATAAAGTTGAGAGCAGATAATTCAACAATTTTGAATCCCAATGGAAAATAATGGTATCAATATATATGGCGTCAACCTGGCCTGAACATTGATCCATGTTGGTCACAATTCGACAAGTGGACCAATTCGGTAAGTACAATGCATGCTGATATCATGTTGATACCATGTTGACAAAGCGTTGATACCATGTTTGCGTCAACATGGTACTAAGCTTTACTCACCCACATTGTCATTTTCATAGGATCTTGTATAGGACCACCCCAAAACCCCACACATGACAGGCTCCATACGACTAAAATTAACCCAACCTCTTTCAGTAAACAGATGGGCTGTTTTTGAAAAGTCCCGATGTAGATACGACTGAGGTTCGCTTGACGATATCCGATCAATACGTAACTTAATTTTAGGATTTATTTTTTCAGTGCACTTTCTCTCGCTACCGATTACAGGTATTTTTCGATGCACCATAAAAATGATCAACTTCACAAAAATGGTTGACATCGAGCGCTAAAATTAAATAAAAATTGACTTAAACTTTTAGCCAAGATGCTTGATATATCAAACATCTAGGCTAAAATTCTGTTTTCAATTCTTTTGTTTAATTTTTTTTTCGTTTAAGTCGATTTTATACGATGCAATAATGTAAGATTACACTGGAAAAAAAAAAAAAAAAAACAAACACACACACACATTGGATCTAGAATCCGGACTCCAAAAAACATCGACAAGAAAAAGTACTCTCGATTCAATCAGAATCTAGCTTGAATCAAGAACCAAGCCTCTTAATTTAAGCGGATTTCGTTTTGATTCAAGCAAAAATCCGATTGAATCAAGAGTATTTTTTCTTGTCAATGTTTTCAAGAGTCTGGACTCTAGATCCAATGTGGTTTTTTTTCAGTGTACAGAAAAAAATAAAAAATCGTTATAGGTTCAACTCTAGTGTTCATTATTTTCCACAATAGAAATGGGTCATGTTGCGGGATCCCGCGGAGAATTGGACATTATCACCGATTCGCAAGGTGCGGTTCGAGGATGAACTCATACGTTAAAAAAGTTCCTAGCTTCCCCCGGCTAAGCCACGTGATTTTCAAGACGCAGAGGGAGATAGACAGCTCCGCAGTTGATAAGTTAAACACTCGGTGATAAATTATCCGCCGCGCAGCGTTGCCGCTCCGGCGTTAATCAACCGTGATCCCCAGGTCTGCGAGCCGGGAAATTCCGGGGATTTTCCTCCCGAGCGGCGCTCACGCAGCGCGCCGCATCTCAAGTTTCCCGCGGGATAGCGCTTTGAATATCCCCGGCTCGGGGAAGCGGAAAAGGTTATTTATCGAAACTTGACGGAAAATTGAAAAACTTTTTCTCGCAACATATTTTTCCCGGGGAAGTAAATTTTTTCCCCGACATGTAGCGAGTTGTTCGACAGAGAGATGATTGCATTAAATTTCGTGCGCGGGTTGAATGAGTGAAATTAGTGCCAAGGGAGCAGCTGCCCCCCGTCTCCCCGCCCGCCGTACTACGACGAGTGACTATTTCACACCGAGGAGCCAGATTTGGCGTTAAAATTGTACGTTTTTGGATCCCACCGACAGTGATAATCGAATGTAATAGTGAATGTTACATGATCTGAATTTAGCAAAGAGGAGCAAAGTATCAGGAACTTTTGGAAAAGCACATATTTGAGTCAGACTATTAGTGAAAAGTATGTAGTTTCTGGAATGCGTCTAAAAAGGTTGTCCTTCCCTTGTAACTTCAGTTTGCATGAGAAAAATCAAACTCAAAATTATCGAAATTTCTCCATATTTGTAACTTCTGAATCACTGTAGTCTCCAATTGCATACATCAAATCAAGAAAATGTTAATCCTTGAGAGGACTCATATTAGTTTTTTAGCCTAGCTCTTGACTTAAGTTCTTATTACGACCTTGCTTAAATGCTTATTCTTCCACTACGAAAACCAAGTTACTTGATTAGAGTAGAACTTGCTCTTGAATTTCTCGTCAAGAAGACTTTTTCTTGATGTGAGCGTATTTTCTTCCTAATGAAAGCAAATTTCTCCTTGGTGGGAAAGGAAATCTTCTAGGTAAAAAAATTCAAGAATACTTCTGCTGAAATCAAGGCACTTTTTTCTTGTGCTTATCTTAAAAAGTTGTAGTTAAGCTACAACTTTTGTTCACTTTATTGTATCAGTTCTATGCCATCTTCATAATTTAAATTTCTCAAGTTTCTTTACATATTTCTCCGCCACCGAGAAAAAAACTCCGGCCGTGGAAGTAGTACTTACGGGCTACATAGACATACCGTCCACTTTCCGGGTTCAGAGACCGATGGTTCGGGCTGTAGCACCTGGAGCAGCTGAAGCTTCGGCTCCAGCACCCGGAACTTACGGCCTCTGAGCCCAGAACGGACGGTATGTATATATAACCCGTACCTTTTATCAGTGCATTTCTGCTGAAATCAAGTTACACCGAAAAAAAAAGGATGCTGACTTAACATTCTGAATGAAAAAAAGTGTGCGACAACTCACATAAACGCTCACATAAACCACCACAGCAGTTACTATAGCAATGTCCAGATGTAAAACTAACTACTGTGGATGTTAATTCAGCATTTTGTGAGTTATCGTACACTTTTTCACATCCAGAATGTTAGGGAATGCATCCTTTTTTGTCGGCGTACCTCTTTCTAGTGTTTATCTTAAAAAGTTGTACCTGAGCCTACTATTGTATCGGTTCTTTGCCATCTTCATAATTTGTATTCTCAAGTATTCTAAGATATTTTCACGAGGACCATCCTTTGATTTTCGGGTGTGACGTGGCAGCCGGGGATTCTAATATAAATCCCGACACATGCAGTGTCGCGACGGTGCCGGGAGCAGGAGGAAAGTTTCTCTCCTTCGGAATTGCGGGCCCGCATTTCCACATCCACTTTGCATAATTTTACAACCCAAGTTTCTCGGTGTGTTTTGAAAACATTATATCGGCGACGGATCGGAATGCAGAGCGGATCTAATCCACCCCCGGACCCGGGCCCAATCCCGGATCAAAAATCTCCCGACTCCCCCGTGTCTTGCAAATGCCTTTTGCTCCCAAGACCCCGGAAAGTGAGACGCTACGCTCAAATTGAAACAAGGTGCCGAGTCCTCGCAACAGTTGAGGAAAACCTGTCCAACTTGAGACATTTTACTCGGTCACGGAAACTCGGGAAAATTTGCCGTGAAACGCTCCAGCCGTGGGGAAGGGACTTTATTGCCGAGGAACTCTCAATTGGACCGAGTTTCTCAGAACGGAACCAACCCACATTTTCGAAGAAATTGAGTTAAGAGTGGCAGGTCACTCACTTTATTTTTCTTGGTCCCGATGATACAAATGAAAAATTGCACCATAGGGAACAAGAAAAAAAAATGTAAAACAGGGGGAAAAGAAAAATGGGGAAAAGAAAAAAAGGGGAAAAAGAAATAAAGTGAGTAACCTGGTACTATGCAACCCGATAAAGTGTCCAGACATTTCAATTAAAAAAAAAAAAAAAAAAAAAAAATGGTCAAGAATGTTTTTGAGTTCCACTAGTCATTTATTTTCTACCGCCAAAATATGAAAGTCGAAAAAAAGAAATTAGTTTGTGAAAAGAGAGGTGAAAGTTTGTTTTCTACATTCAGCCTTATGCAGGAATAGAACTTCAAACGTCTTTTTATCAGTTCCAACTTATTGAGAGTTGGTTCCTTACTGATGAACTTGGTCCAATTGAAATACTAGTGCTCAGGCCGATTCTTGGAATTTTGAATGTCTCAATTGGACAAGACAAAACTAAAAATGCGATTGGTTACTTTCATCGCTCGCGAAAGTTTTCATTCTTTCTGTCGTGCCTATATCGGGCTCAGATAATCAAATGGTTGTCCAAAGAGAGAAGAAGAGTCCGCGTTGAATAGCAAAAATGCGTGAACGACTGATCTTTCCAAGCTTGCTTTTCAGCCAATCAGACACTCAACGACCACTTTTAAATTCCTCATGGAAAATAAACGGGAACTAGAAACCATATAGATATTTTATTCGACTTCAGCCGATTTTTCGGGAAAAATATGTGCATGGCTGACTTATTGAGGATTTGGCGTGTCTATTGATGTAAAACACATTTTACTTTCTCCAAAAAAAAACCCCAAGATTTTGATTTTTGAAATTTTAATTTTGTTCTTCTTAGAGATCGATGTTTTTACTGTCTCGCTGACTCGAGAAGAAGAAAATTAAAATTTCAAAAATCAAAATCTCTGGTGTTTTTTTGGAGCAAAAGAAATGTATAATACATCAATAGAAACGCCAAATCCTCGAGACGAAGAATTCACTGCACCGCATGATGCCTAATTTTTCCCCGTCCCTCATCTTTGAACTAAACATTACGTAACATTCTACCTCGAAATGTTGCGACTTCACTCTTTGAAATCTACGAAAATGTAAAATAATAATGATCTTTAAAATAATTCACAACAAGTTTCCAGTAGAGTCCCTTTATACTGAGAGTCAAGACAATTCGGCTCATGGATGTCACAAACGGGAATAAAGATTACAGAAATTGAAGTTTTTCGTGATCTTTGATCGGCCCATTCTCAAAAGCCTTTCTCCGTTCCTCCTCTCATTCCGTTTGTTCCTTGCCGAACCCGTAATTCCCTGGTCCATTCCAGATTATAATCTTTGCAATTTGTGAAAATGTAATCTTTATTCCCGTTTGTGACACTGTGGAGGCCTAAAATACGGGAACCAATCAGAAATGGATTCAAATTGTCTTGACTCTCAGTATAAAGGGACTCTAGTTTCCAGGAGGTACTTTGCTTAATCCGCTAATCATAAAAAATAAAACACGAGAGGAAACTAGGCAATAGGGCACGAAGCTGGTTGATTTGGTTAAAAGCCGTCCGGTCCATAGACGGAACAAAACGAACAACTCGGTATTTTTTGAAATAGAGTCAATGCTCGCAAGAAGAGGAACCTTCGACGGCATGAGAGTCATGAGACGCCCCCAAGATAAGGCTGTGAAATAAGGCGACGTCAGATGCTTGAATAAAATAAAGTCGCGCAGGGAAAGCACGAGGGGACACAAGGGTTTCGGGAAGGATAGAAGAGGATGTCGTTCCATTCTGCGTCACATGAACATGGCGAGCGCAACCAGGAGGAGGATATGCAAGCGGCACGCCGGATGATTTGTGAGCCCAGCTCAAATCTGAGCATAAAGAACGGAAAAGAAGCGATCTGAAACAGATTCAGGAAGATTTAGAGGATTGGAAGGCTTCCAGCCGCTCTCGACTTTCCAGCCACCGAGGGGGTGAAAAAGTAACCTTCAAGCCGCAACCCTTGGCTGGATTTCGGGAACATGCACGGCTACTGAAATATTTCCCTTTGATGGACGGACGGACGGGTGAAGCCAACAAAGATTTTCTGCAGATTCTTCCAGTCGACGTTGCCTTCTAGTTGAAAGGCACATTTCGCTTTTCTGGGCGAAAGAACGTAACTAACATTTCGGGGTGGCATGAAACGTAAGAAAGAAATAAAAGATAGGAAATTTCACGAGGCTATGAAATATTTCATATTTTTTAGGGGCTAGAGTATGCAACCCGCACTCAAACACCCAAAAATAGAATAAACTCACAATTTTTACATTTTGCAAAACATGAGAAGGAACCGGTATTTTTCAATGTCTTTCATAAATTTCTGATATTTCATGAAATACGAGGTCTGTTAGATTAGAAACCGGATTTTGGTCATAACTAGCCCACAATGCGTCCAAATTACGTTTTCTTGAGCTTTTCTGATAGCTGAAAATATATTTAGGAACGCTACGTTCACAAAGTTGAAAAATCCTAATTAGCTTCGTTGGTATGTGGCTTGAAGTAAGGCAACCTCAAGGGTGTATTGCGATTATTATGTTTGACCGAACTTGTCTCTCGTTTTTCGGTCTTGCACTACATTTTTCAACCCACAAGGACGATTGGAGTTTCGTCTCCATATCGTAGCCGTACACTAAAGTATTGTCACCGAAAATTATCCTATCCAAAAATGTAGGATCATTGTTAGAATGTTCAAGCAGCTAAAGGGAAATTGACATTTGGTTGGATTTTCGTTCAACGGACAACAATCAAGGGGCAAGTGTACCTGAAACTCGATGCGTGTCTACATATTCTATCAAAATTTTATGTACAGAGCCTTCAGAAATATTACTCTGTTCAACAAGCTCGAAACGACCATTTTCGAGCACTTTTGCCCGCACTTCTTCCTCGTGACAAATGTCAGTTGCCGTTGAGGGTCGATTCCCATGCTCCTCATCTTTGACGAACTCCTGACCAGTTTTAAATCGTTTAACCCATTCAAAACAGCGGAAACATCTCATACAATGATCATGGTAAACTTTTTTGGCATATACCAAAAGTTTCGGTACAAGGTATACCGAGTTTAAAACAAAATAATTTAATGTTGAATCTTTGCTCTATCAGCGATCGCATGATGAAAATCGCAACACGCACCTGACTTACTCGTATTTAAGATGACACAGAATAAACACTGATCAAAATAAACAAAATCTGTGAACGCTACGTTCTTAAGTATATTTTCAGCTATCAGGAAAGCTCAAAAAAACCTAATTCGGACGCACTGTGGGCTAGTTATGACCAAAATCCGGTTTCTAATCTAACAGACCTCGTATTTCACGTGAAATTTCAAGATTTTATTTTTCAAAAATTCAAAATTTCCAAACATATGTTACACTTTTCACGGAAAAGGGAAGTGTTGGGCACTTCCGACTGAGAATTTCACTGATTTCTCTTTCATCTACGCTCACGAAGCAGCAAAACTATGGACATGAATTGCGGGGTGAGGTGTAAATTTCGCTTTTTCCGGGCGAAAGAACGTAACTTACATTTCAAAGCTCAAAAATTCCTACTCACATGTTACACTTTTCCTGGAAACTGTTGGGCACTTCCAAATGAGAATTCTACTGATTTTTCTATCAAGTACGCGCAAAATTTTTCGAGTCCATTTTGCAGTTTTGTAACAGTTACGCTTCTTCGGCCGAAAATCGACGATTCCACGGGTTACTCAATATACACGCGCTGAAATTGGTCCTTTTAGATACTTTTTGGGTCCCGTTTTGACCACTTCCTCCTGCACAATGCCAGTTCTTCAGTAAAAATTCAGAGGGGAATCCTACTGCCAAAAATGGCGCATGTAAGTTGCAATTTAATAAAGTCAAAAAAATTGATTGTAACAATTTTCTTGACGGAGCTATCGCCATCGCAAGAGTAAATGGCCGACGATGACATCAACCCCCCCCCCCCCCTTCAATGAATGGCGTGATCACCATTTTTCCTCACTGGCTCCTCACATGATCCTGAGAGCGTGGCCGATTTCTTTTCCTCCGTCCCCCAAAATCATAACTGGAGTCTGGAAACAAATTCCATAAATAGATGTGGGCACCTTTATTAAATCGCTAATCTTGCTAACATTATCATTTTCATAAAAAGGTAATTTTATACCGAGCTGGACGCAATTGCACCCTCTTTCTTCTATTAAGCATCCAATAAATGCTGATGAAAATGTAAAAAGGAATAATATAAATATATCCTAATTTGAGAAACAGTTGTGGGAGTTTTCAAGATGATCACATTTCTGCTTAACTCCTCTTGCCCACATTCGAGATAGAAAGGGAGGAGGGGGGGGGGGGTTAACGCCCTTAAAGTTCTCAACACATACGTGCATGTGATTTTTCTGTCCCTCGCGACGGGCACGCTTATCCAGGAGGAAATCATATTATGAATTTCACCTCTTGACTTTAATGCTGGGGGGCTTGTTTTCCTATTTCAATTTCAATCAATATTATATGATTTGAAAATAAAAATTTAGTAGTCCTAGATTTTTTTTTTTGAAAAGAGCAGACTGCTTTTGCTTTATCTGCAGGTGGCCATGGCCCGGAACATGACTACTTAATACGCATTACCTTACCGCAAACGTCGAGCAGTCGTCAACGCCTTCAATTTTAAGCGGTATGCAACACAGACATCCACCGAGCATGAATAGTTGCATGCGTGCGGCCGTGCGGGCGTCGCCAAGAACGTAGCGGTATACCGCGTCGTCCGAGGTAAGTTAAATGTGCTTAATTGAACTAACGTGCCTACTGAGAAATGAGAGAGACATGATCTCTATACATATTACAGATTTACCGACGATGATCAAAGAAAGGATATATTAGAGACACCCCCCCCCCCCCTCCATCTGCCTACCCAAGCATAGCAAGCAACTTATGACGAATGTTCGCTTTATCGACGGCGGCGTGAGTCCGCAATCACATATCTCGTTTGCGGTGTCTGAAAATCTCCGCCGCTATGTTATTTTTTTGAAAGAGAACAAATTGACATCATTCGTTGAAGTTTTTGCAGAATTTTCTTCTCACAGAGAGGAAAAATTGAGGCATTTTTAAAGAATTGCTGTTGAGTAGTTTTCTGTTTAAAGAAAAGTATGACAGGAAGTCTGCGATGTCGCAAACCGAGTTATGTGATTGCCGACTTACACCGTCGATATGCTACGCTTTCCGAATTAGGGAATGCAAATGACAATGTTCGGTACATTGTTCAACCGATCTGAATCGAGAATGCATGAACCAATGAAATTCAGAGGAAAGTGAAAGAAACGGCTTAGTCGATTTGCCGGGAAAGATCTGCCATCCAACTGATTTATTATTAGGTTCATATTTTCGGAACGTATCACATTAGATTGCGAAAATTCGCCTACGAGCAAAAGATGCAGAGTTTACTTCTGAGGAGCACCACTATTCCGTCGCCTTACGGCCAAAGTATCACAAGCACCATATGTAACGTTTAAAAATGTCCGCAGTCATTTTATTTTTTACAGAGAAATTGTTCAACGAAGCTGTCCAAAAATTACACTGAATTTTTTTTGTGCTGCTAATAAAATTCCGTGAAATTTTCAAACAGATTCAATCAACAATTTTTCTGAAAACAAATAAAATGGCGGCGGAAATTTCAAGACGTCCTATGGCGCTTGTGATACTTTGCTCGAAAGGTGACGATTTATCGGATGAGACTGAGTGATAAGAGACATGTTGAACATTTTCGTTGTCAACTGACGACTGACAGATGTCGGGTTGGGCAGTAGTGAAGCAAATTCGTCAGATTGTGTATTGTCCGCTAAGCTGACAGCTCAACACGACGGTCATCGATCAACATTAGATGGAGAGGTATAGTACTATTGATTATTGATGATCTCTCCAGAGATAACATTTATACAAAAGAAGCATGAAGTCGAGTTATCTAAAAGATTCAGCCCCTGACTACAAATATTCTGTGATCATCCTACTTATTGCAAACCTGTTGCTTACTAAGTGTTGAAAAACGATACTTTAAAAACTGTAGCGATAAGTTCACACGCTATTTTCACGCGTTGTTCGACTAATTAATGAAGAAAACTAATTAGAGCCGAATGGAGCTCTTGAATGGCGCGCAAGTAATGTCTACGTTGCGCCTTCATTTTGGAAGTTATACCACGGAGAAAAATTGGAAAAATTTGAAATTTGAGGGTGCATTTCTCGCGAGAACTTCTCTATTTTTCCATTAAAATTCGTATATTTTCAGAAAAATATGTATTACCTATAAAAAGATTCACTGCTTCTTTTGCAACTATATCTTAGAGAGAACTCGGCTTCCCCCATGATCAAGCACATTACCCCACAGCATAGCCGTAATTGAGAAACTGATGTTACAGATGGGCTTTACTATAAAAGGTAAGCTCATAACAGTAGTTACAGCGTTGCCAACAGAATAGAGGAAACTGTAATGTAATATTGCAGAATTTCTGCAAATAACGATTATTTGGGGGGTTTTTTATGCAAAAAAAAAAGGTTTGTGCATAGGACAAAATGGATGTCGCAGTTATTACCTAACTAAAATTAAAATACAATAAACAGTTTAAAGCCTGAAAGTATTTTATCGGCAATGCAACATACTGTGTTTTCCGACCTTTGATAACTTGTAAAATATTGAATTATGGTAACTGTTAAATTTTAAGAAACTCTAAAAACCGCACAGTATTAACGAAAATTGGTCTAGTTGCATTTAATGTTGCCTTATACCCCCTCACGCTGCATCTTATACAGAAAATTTAATCAAAGTACCGCCTAGCCTTGAGATTTTTCCAGAATTTCCGATAGATTATGAAGAAAGTTCTCATACAGTTTCAAAGCAAAATTTGGCTTAATAATTTGTTGCAGAATAAAACAGGAGGGAAAATTGGACGTATTTCTATCAAACGGAACTACGTGCATTATGACATGAGCCCTGTTATGCATACATTCTTATGGGTCTCAGGGCTCATGTCTTAATACACGTAATTCCGTTTGGCGGAAATACATACAATTATAGAAAGTCTGATACAGTTAGGCTGATTCTCGCTAAAGTTGTCCAATTAGAAACTACGAGTGGATGACTTACTTGATTCGAACAACTGATAAAAACAAAAATCCAGGGATCACGCGTTCACATAATTATTTTTTTCGGACAACGCACATATTTTTTCCGCGTAAATTGTTGCTGGACAGCGACTAAATACTCGTCCCAACACTAATATAGAGAAAAATAAAAAAATCGTTTTTAAAGCAACAATTTCTCCGTCAAACGATTGTCACATTGCTTCAGGAGAGCATTTCCTTTTTGAACACCGACCGAGGTCTACCATTTTGAGAACCGTAACAAATAAAAATCCTCTCGGTTTCGAAGGTTGTTCCGGAGTGCGTACCGCAAATTAGAAACGACTAGATCAAAGAATTTTAAGGGTAGAAAATTCGAGTTGGGTTTTAAGCGGTAAAGCAGTCGTGTAATTTCTGGCACATTCGGTCAGATTACTTCCGAACTTTCGTCTAATTGTTTCTAGACTCTGCTCATCGAAATTCCTTAATATTCTCCCAAAAATTTACATGACACTCGTCACTCAAATTCTCATTGCCTCATGATTTTTATGCGAGGTTCAGCGAAAGCTGAGAGAAGACAATAGCGGGACGAAACCACGTCGGTTCCGAAATAAAACGAAACGCGCGGGAAAGCAGTGTGATCGCGGCGATCAACAGAGTGCGACTGAGGGTAGCAGCCTCCCTGCGTCGTCGAGTACGGAAAGTGCAGAGGGTTAACCTCCGCTAAAAAAGTTAAACGTCCTCCCTCGATGGCGCGGCGCCTGCGCCGCGCCATCCGCGAGCGGCAACCCGCAACCCACGTGTCCGATCAAAATATTTACTCCCTCGTCGCCCGCTGCACCGATGCATCGCGATAACTTGCTCGTGTCCGTTGTCTCGTGGGGGACTTGAGCAGGGCCCGAATTTTGTCCGGAAAGCAGGCCGCAACTTGAATACATTTTACAAAATTCGTGACTCTCCTTAAAGTGATTCGATGGACACCATGTTTTGTGTCAGAACGGCAAGCGATATATCGCATCAATTGGTTCCATTTTTTCAGCTACTCGTCATTTTTTTTTAATTTTGAGATCGCAATTCAGTTGTCAGGAGACTAAAGCACTCACTTACCAATTTTAACAAAGAAATTCAACGTATTAAAAGCGTGGCTTTTTTTAGAGAGAAAACATCGCATTAGATACTGATATCGAAACTGCACTCGAATGCGATATTTTCTCTCTAAAAAAACCACGCCTTTATTACGTTGAATTTCTTTGTTAAAATTCGTACGTGAGTGCTTTAGTCTCCTGCCAACAGAATTGCGATCTCAAAATTGGTGAAAAATGACGAGTAGCTGAAAAAATGGAACCAATTGATGCGATATATCGCATACCTTTCTGACACAAAATATGGCATCCATCGAATCACCTTCAAGTCTAGTAGCAGCCCGATTATTGAAACTTTAACTGGCTATATCGATAAGACAAGACATAGCCCTATCTGCACCGCGTAATACATCGATTTTCGATTCTGGTCGTGCCGACATAAACAACAATCAGGCTGCTGGTGCATCATTAGGGCCATCTGATAGGGGATTTTCCGGGGATTTTTACAGGGGGCGGTGCCACTGTGCTTTAATTATTGTGATTGGGTTACGAGAGTCTGCCTCTACCGTTTGTTACTTTAAATTGAACACTGAAAAAAAAAAAAAAAAAATTCTGATTGTAGAAGCCGTACTTACGGGCCATATAGACATATCGTACGTGCTTCGGGCTCAGATGCCGAAAGTTCCGGAGGTGGCACCCGGAGCAGTCGAAGCTATGGGTCCAGCACCCGGAACTTTCGTCCTCTGAGCCCAGAACGAACGGCACGTCTATATAACCCGTAACTTTTTTTCAGCAGTGAAGTAAAAATTAAATGGAGGGTATATTAAAACTTAAAAGGCGCAAGTTGTATAGCAGCTATTGGTGTCTCCTTTTCAGGGATTTCGAAAAATTTGCGAGCCTATTCCAACTTTTTAAACTCTTCGATTGTGTTAAAAAACAAGCAGGAAGCTCCAACGCATTGGCGTCGGAGAGCGGCTCTGGGGCAGTAGTTGTAGTCAAGAATGAGGGCCTAGACACATTTTGTCATTGATGTACAATCCGACAACTGTCGATTCATGTTTTGTAACTTAGCAGATTTACGTAGCCGGTGTATAAATGTGTATTGGGCTTTGATATGGCGAATACATGGCATTATCACTTGTTGTATACTTTTAATTTTGAAAGCTTTGGAGGTCCGCTTCCTAAAAAATCTCTGGTTGATAAGTCGTTTAGCGAGGCTGCAAAAAATTTGCATTTTTATATCTGAAAGTGTAGGTATTGGTTTTTTGTATAATTGTTTTTTTGGATTGCTGGAAAAGTAACGCATACTTCTATAATTTAGGACTGAGTCAGGGAAATATAAGGTTCGTTAAATAGTAAATATTCCTAGTACCGCGTGACACTATTGTTAACGAAAAGTTTTTGCAACTTGTCAAAGAGGTTGTTGAATGATCTTCGAATAACTTTTGATGAGCTAGAGGTAATGGTTCTATCTGCAGCTCGTGGACTTCTGTACGATATTGTCCAGAATCATCTAAATTTTCAAAAAGTGTCCGCTTGTTCGATACCCAATTTGCTCATTCATGCATACAAGGAGAAGCGCATGAAAGCTTTAGCAGACATTTTGGAGATGAATCAAGAATTAGATGAAGAATTTATGACTTAAATCACGGCACCTTAATCACGGGATGACCTTAATTACGGCAACTATTTATTGTCCATGAGATGCAGATGGTTCCATTTCCCTAGCTCATCAAAAGGTATTCGAAGATCAATTTCATCAGCCACCCGTACGAACCACGTTTCTAGTGACCCGTACTTGCTTCGCACGTATGAAACATACAATCAGAGAAAACAGAATTCATCTTACAATAATCAATAATCAGTAGGACATGAATCGTTGCGATGTATAATACGACATTATAATGCGGCATTACTATTGTAATTCATTTTAATGTTTAGGGGCATTATAAATCATTATTGCCACGTCGGAATGAAATGTTGTAGACTGAATTGAAAAGCATGTTGGCAAAATTTATTATAAAAATAGTATAACATGTAGGTACATAACATAAAGGTAATACAAATTAAATGATTAGAGCGTGTATATTTCATTACATTATAGGTATATTACAATCATTTTTGTCATTGTTGGAAATTTTGATAGTTTGAATTTTGATAGTTGATAGTTGATAGTTTGAGAGTTGAAAATTTGGTTATTTTATTTAGTTAAGGTGATTCGATAGACGCCATATTTTGTGTCAGAATGGCATGCGACATATCCCATCAATTGGTTCCATTTTTTCATTTACTCATCATTTTTCTCCAATTTTAAGTTTCGCAATTCTGTTTTCAGGAGACTAAAGCACTCACTTATCAATTTGTATATTTATATTGAGTTAAGGGTAGAGACGTATTCCTCACCGGAATTGAGGAATGGAGGTATTACAGTAAGTCCGGCATTAGGTTCCATTTCGACATCAGCGACGATCAACGCTACGATACTGGAAGCCAGTCTTCCGATATTAAAGCCCTAGCGGGGAAGAAAAAAAATGCCTAGATTTCGCTAAAAATCCCTAAATCCCCAGATTTGCTCAAATATACTTAAAAAATCCCTAGATTTTGCAAAAAGCGCCATTTTTTTATGAAGAATCATGATGTCATTCGATGTAGCGATTTGCAATATTTAAATCTGATTGGCTCGTTTGAATTTTGGCGCTCTCTGAAAGCAGTGCTAATCCAGACCAATAAAATGAAAGAATATTAGTTGATTTCTTATTATTAACAGGTTGAATGCAGTTGAATGTCAAGTACATCGAAGGACGCAATCGTTTTAATTTCCGGCTTATTTGCGGGGAAAATAGTGTTGCCAAAAAGGCCTACAAAATATAGATGAAAAAATGTTTTCGATTGTCGAAGCTAGAATTGAGGTTAAAAAGTTGATTTTTGGTAACTTTACCTCATAAAAAAAAAAATCCCTAGATTTCCTGAAAAATCCCTAAATCCCTGGAAATTCCGGAAAATCCCTAAATCTAGGAATAAACTCTTAGACATCGGATGGCTGTTGGAAGCATTAGAGTCAACATTTGAAACGCTGCTGCAGAATTTGCCGGGAGTATAATCGAGTGTTGAAAGTCAGTAGAATTGAACAATGTAATAATTGCTTTCCGAAATAAGCGTTATAATAAAAAAACAACGAATCTGAACTGTTAATACTGGAACACACCTTCTGTAAATGTACCTTGCGAGAGATAAGTAAAAAAATAGATGTACTGGAGGAGAAGTGCTTCTCCACAGAGTTTGAAGAAGGAAAAAAAATGCCCAAATTTACTTACTTCAGCATTTTCGGCAAAATCACTGCAATTTCCGAACCTTTTTCTGGCCAGGGGCCAAAATTAAATGATTATGAAGGGCCACTTAGATGTTGTAGATAAAAATAGGACTGTTGAAAAATTCGCCGTTTTCAATAAATATGTACCCGGAATGGAAGACATCTAGGGGAAAATTGTTACGATTTTCCGATGCAAATATTTTCCTACAATCTATTTTCCTGCGTTTTGGGATTATACGTACTAAGCAGGCTAAGGGCCCGTTCGCCAAAACTAATCGGAACTGTATGAATGAATTGCTCCTTTTAAAAATCAAAACAATATCGAATTGCGATATATTACACAGTTAAGATAGGGCTATGTCCTGTCGTAAGCGGCGACATAAAGTCGATATCATTTCAATAATCGCCCCAATGGCCACGATAGTTGTTAGACGTTTACGGTTTCCCTGGTAACCTTTGTTTGCTATCAGCTGATATCGAGTAAATGACTAGGAAGCTCTAACCCAGTGGTTAAAGCTTCCTTAACCGCGAAAACTTTAAAATTCAAATTTTCAAATTTTGAACGTAAAGTACATTTTTTCCATCACGAGATAAAAGCACAAACAAGTTTTGAATTGTTGACTGTATCACCATGATTCCAAAAATACAATACACAACATAGCATTGACTAACAATAAAACAGTATGCAATAAAATAAAGTCATGACAAGGAACATAGCCGAAAATGGCGCCGATTCCCATCAACCAACGCGCGGTCTCTACAATGTAACATGCTGCATTGATACTCCCCAGCTGGGACCGTCCGGAATAGCAGCTCTAGTGCAAGCACCAGAGCCGCTAAAAATTAAACGAAAACTGATCAAAGGACCTCCTAACAATTTTTTGTGGATATTTGTGAAAAAAGAGCATTCTAAGAGACTTTAAGAATTGTTTTTTTTTTAATACGAATAAAACATGAACAGAGATTTGCAACATTGCACTGGGAGACATACACAGTTTTTGACTGAAGCCATCAATTTATTAAGAGGCGGTGGGATTGGACCTGTAATCCGACCTAGTCAGAAAATTACTGCGACGTTCATCAATCATCATCAGCTGAAAAATAACTTTTATTCACGAAAGTAACTTTCTTCACTAAGACAACTTCACTGCACGGTACAGTGTGTCAAAACCCCAATCTACCTGCTCAAAACCTCTTCACGTCTATTTTGTTCGGATAACCACCAACTTTTGCACAGGCATTAGTGTAAGCTCGAAGAGGGTTCACCTAAAATTTCAAAACTTAGTCATCAAAAGTTTCAAAATGGCGGCCATCTAAAAATCCTATTTATCTAATGTAAAAATCTTAAAAATTTCAACTAATTTTTAGGCACCATATGTGACCTAATTAACTCCAAAAATTAGTTAAATTTTGTTTATCGATCCAAAATACGTCCTAGGAGACGTCTTGGGCTTATGCATTCCACTTCAAAATGGTAAATTTCTCATTCGGCCATTCGAAGAAATATGAATTATCAATCGGATTTTTGCTTTAATCAAGAACCAAGCCTCTTCATTTGAGCGGATTTCCTTTTGATTTAAGCAAAAATCCGATTGAAGCAAGAGTATTTTTACTTGTTAATGTTTTCAAGTGTCTGAACTCTAGATCCAAGCGACTTTTTTTTTTCATTGTTGAATTAGAAAGAACATAACAACAGTTCACTTTTTGCGATGACCGAAGGTTCCCATGAATAACAGTTTCAAAATAACGGCCGTCATGATGGCGGGAAATTGGTATCTTGCAAGATGTTGACTACATTGCGCATTCTCCTCACATTTTCTTGATTTTTCATAAAATTTAAATACAATTTCCTGAATTTGGCTACGAATGAATAGACACTAGTTTGACTTCACAAGCCGACATTTACGGTGACCTGAATAAATAGTTTCTCTTTTGAACGTGCTCAACTGCATATGGTTGAAAATTCTTGCGTGACAGACTTGGAATTTTCTGATCCATGATATTCCGACATTTTCCGGTTTTTACTGACGGTAGAGCCCCGCAATACGCATCTTAATTGAATCAGCGAGTTCGAAAACACACAAACTCGGGTTTTTTTTCGATTTTCACTTTTTTACGGTTTAGTAACACTTATGGAATGGATAGAAGCATCTGCACGCAAAAGGAAATTTTGAACTTGCAATCGGAAGTGCCCAGAACAGCGACGGGAAAAGGGAAAAATCGAAGTATTTCATTGGAAATACCAATTTTTGGTCATTTCAAGGGAAACGGGTGACCATCCGATCTTGCGGTTTTCTTTTTTCGGTTCAGTTTACCTTGTACCAACAAGCTATAAAAATATTCAAGCGTTATTCAGGTCAAAACATGTAAATTTTTCAGGGCAGACTATGAAAAATCAGTGTCTGAAAGTCTATGAGAACGAAAACACACCAACTCGGAAATTTTTAAACGCTTAATTCTCTGTCATCAAACATGATGTATCGATTTCAACTTGGTGCTGTACAAAGTCTCTAAGATACTTGTCCTTTGGCACCAAAAAGCTTTTTCTTAAACTAACTTCTTCGCCCGCTGCGCAGTTTTAGGTATTTCCTGAACAATTTTTTTTCTTCGAGTTGGTGTGTTTTCGAACTCACTGATTCAATTAACAACGATTCAAAAACTCGGACAGTGTTTTATTGTTTCCAGAAAAAAAGAAAATAACAGATATAAAACGAATGGAAATATCGCGTCGATGTTCTCCGTGATTTAACTGAAAACCATCGAGAAAATCCCAGGAAACTTTTCAGAAAAACCTGTGAGTGGCTTTTCAAAAAGATGTCTTTAAAAATTAAACAGAAGTAAAGATGTGCAACGTTGCAATCGGAGATAAATACGCTTTTTCTCGCGCGAGCGGTAAATATTCGAATTCATTTACGGCTGTCGCAACGAGATAACTATTCGACCACGGGTGTACCCATGTTGCCGCTAGCCGGATTGAAGGCGCGTCACACTACGCAGATGATTCGACCGCGTTTCCTTTACTTCCTTAACTTCCTTTCTTTCCTGGCCGACGCGACACTAAAATCGCCGCAAAATTGAGACTCCGCTATGCCTCGTCATTCTTGACTTTCTGCCCCGTTTTTACAAAAATTGGAAGCAAATTATATATCTTGATCGCAACCATTCAAAAACTCAGATTGTATTTTATTTTTTCAGTTAAAATAAGAAAAGAAAAGAAAAAAGGAGAAGAAACGAATGAAAATTCTGTATCGAAATATTCTGTGATTTTGTTTGAAATCGTTTAGGTATATTCCTGGAAGCTTTTCAGATGCCAGTGTGTAGCTTTTAAAAGAAATGAATTTATAATCGAACATGAGAGGCGGTGTACAGCGTTACAATCTGAGATAATTACGGTCACTATTTTTGCCTATCAGCCCCGTTTTAATTTTAATTTAAGAAAAAATATGCATCTTAATTGCATCGACTCAGAAACTTAGACCGTGTTTAATTTCTTTTAGTTTAAAAGAAAAAGATATGAAAAGAATTTTACGGGATGTCGACTATTTCATTGCAGATTTTTTTATGTATTCCTTATTTTTCCTGGAATTTTAAATAAAATTTTTTAGATTAAGACCGCGAATAAATTGACACTCGTTAGACCTCACGGACCAAAATATTTGGATGCATGGAATCAAGTGTTTTACTTTTGTGTATGCTACACTCCATGTAGGTTAAATTTGGAGTTTCCTGATCCGTGACCGCATTTCGTGATATTTTCCTGATGACATCAAAATTCCGGGTGTTTTTCGTTGTTTTTTTTTCTGACAGGAGACATAGTAATCTTGGTTGTTAACCGGCCGACTTGGATCAAACTTGGTGTTAAGGGCTTTTTGGCACGAAGGGAAGGAATCTGACATCGGAATGCAAAAGTATTGCACTATTTTCAATATGGCAGCCTTAACAAGGCGGGAAGTTATCATCTTGGTTTCTTAAAAGAGCGAATCTAACGGCAAAATGCAAAAATATTGCACTATTTTCAAGATGAGGCCCTTTCCGCCATTTTAATGGCAGCCAGATTTAAAATAGCACAATATTTTTGCATTTAATGTCAGATTTGTTCTTTCCGTGCCAAAAAACCCAGGCACTCTAAGTTTCATCCCAGTCGACCGGTTAACGACCAAGGTATCAAATTCTCGTCATTATGAACTTAAACTAGTCGTCATTATTAAGCGGTGATAATATGGCAACCTGCAGTTAGCCTACCCCCCCCCCCCCCCCCCATCGGGAATAACCAGGTAGACGTACGAGAAAGATGTAAAAACTTGTACCCAGAAATATCTGGAATAATCGCTGCAAACCACGCTTCGATATCTGGATCGAGTAACATGTCACGGTCGAATATAGACATTAAAATACCCTCAGAAATGAACGATAATCGGGGACTTAGTTCCCTCCTTCAATACCGAGAAAACGGTTCGTATATTCAATCTTAAATTTCAGTGCACGTATAGGCAGTATGGGGTCATCCAAAGGATGAAAACAACCTCGAAGGGACCCCAATTTGAAGGGCCCAAAATCAGGCAATATTGGGCATGGCTCTTCGTGTTCTTTTTCAAGCAAGCTTATTCATCTGAATATCGCGCAAAATACACGCTTGTTCCAGCGGTTTTGTAAAATCATAAAAGCTATTCTCATCTTAACATCGCGGCAAATATGCAGTTTTGCCGAGCGGTTTGATAAAAACACAAAAGAGTACGTGTTCATAATCTGAGCATCACGGCATTCATAAGCGTCAGTGATCGGAGACAGGCAAAAGCCAAGATCTGCCTTCATTTTGATTGCGTGATACCACACGCCTACTCCAGAGTTCGAATAGTTGCGAGCGTAGTTTCCACATTTCACTACAGGACCACCATTTTTCTTTTAGATGAACGGACAGCTGTTAGAGATTAACTCATCATTTTGGAGATTCAAGAATGAATATTATGGATACATACCGATTGCTGGCGACATGCACTCCTGAAACAGAGAAAATAACATTCAAGGATAAAATAGGGCAGAAAAAGATCAGATCAATGACAAAATGAGGGTGGGGTTGCAGCGAAGTAACGAGTTAAAAACCGTGGCCTAGAAATCTCTACCCTTTTAGATCCGTTCAATCTTTTTTAAATCAAGGGCGAGTCTTCGCCTCTGTATCAGTCACCAAGATAGCTATTTTCGTGTCTCGTCAATTAATTTCGATACTGGCTTCGGTTCAAACAGTAAGTTTTCCTGTGTTACACCACCTAACGTTGATCGGAAAATCTGGAATTTTAAAGCAAAAAGAAAGCTGACCTAAATATGTCGTTGTTACTGACATTATTGCGATTTTTCCAAAGATTTTCTTATGAAAATGAGAAATTACACAGGAATATTCGATAGTATCTGGCGGCAACCACGCGATTTTCCAGCAGTTCCGTAAGAACATCAACAATTACGCTAATTCTCCTAATTTTCGCGGCATACACGCGAATCCTCAGCGGTCGATGGAAAATATATGGGATCGCACAATTTTCACCCAATACAGGGTTGCCACAAAAATTTGGAAATGATTTTCCCTGACTTTTCCAGGTTTTCCCTGACGAAAAATGGAGAAATTCCCTGACGTTTGAGAACGCGCGCCATGATCGCACAGCCAAAACACCTTCCTAGCTACCATCGCACTAATATAGAGTCTCATTTGAAACGCGCTTAAGCTAAGGAGTCAGAAATTAATTGTAGAACATTTGGAAATACAGAAAGGGTTGTTAACTTTTTCTTTTAATTTTGATGCTTTTGATTTTCTTAAGCAACCCAATAATTGTTTTAGAAATGAAAACTTTTGAACGATTGTTCTTTTGAACAAACACTCTAAAAAAAGGGTCTTCCCTGGTGTTCGTTTCTCTATTTATCTCTCCCTTCCCAGGATTTTTCGAACACCTATTTTTTAAGTGAGCTACAAATGGTTTATTTTTCAAGAACGTTGATGCTTTGCGTTTGCAATAATCCTAGCCACTCGAATAACTTTAAAGAAGAAAATTAAACGGTTAGTGGTTAGTCATCGGTAGTAGTTAAAATTTCAAAAATACACACAAAAACTGGGCATTCTAATTTGCGTTGCTGTTGCGTTTGCGACCAAATACGGCTGCATAATTTAACTCTTGAATGCATCGCGAGATATGTCACTTCATCGCAATTTATACTGCGTTCAAAACCGAAAAAAAAAGATTTTAAGAAACTCGTGAAAATTGTAATGTTTCCCTGACTTTTAGCTGTTTTTGGTCATATTCCCTGACTTTTCCAGGATTTCCAAAGCACGTTTTTCCCCCTGACTTTTCAAGGATTTCTCTCAATTCCCTGACCGTGGCAACCCTGTAAAATATATGTGTATTCAGGTATGGAACGAGAGAAAATTTTGAGTCAACATTTCCGGCGATTAAAGAAAATCCAAGGAAATTCTTTGGAAAAACTGTATTTGCCTTTCGCGACGGAAATGATTAAAAATAAAACATTATTGGAGGTCCGTAATGTTGCAATCGGAGATAAATACGCTTTTCCCGCGTGCAGGAATGGATATTTGAACTCATTCACGGCAAGCGTAATGATACAAATACTCGACCACGGGTGTAAGCATGTTGCTGCCAGCTGGATTGAAGGCGCGCTATACTCCAACAATGACTCGAGTCCCGTCCAGTGCAATACCTTGGCTGGCGAGCCGCTAAAATATATGTGTAATAAGGTATGAATCGAGCGAAAATCATGCGTCAAAATTTCCGGCGATTAAAGAAAATCCGCGGATATTCTTTGGAGAAACTGTATTTGCCTTTCGTGACAGGAATGATTAAAAAAAAAGACATTAATTGAGGTCTATAACGTTGCAATCGGTGATAAATACGCTTTTTCTCTTATGCAGGAATGGAAATTAGAACTCATTCGCGGCAGGCGTAATGATACTACTATTCGACCACGGGTGTACGCATGCTGCTGCCAGCTGGATTGAAGGCGCGCCACACTCCAACAATGACTCCGGTCCCGTCCCGTATGATCTCCCTCGCTGGAGCGCCGCTAAAATCGCCGCATAGGTATAACTAGCCGTCATTATCCATGATTCAATGTCCCATTCTACCACCATTTGAGTGAAGGAGTATACCTGAATTGTAACGATTCAGAATCTCGGATTGGGTTTAGTTACATTTATTATTTAAAAATGAAGTATGAAACGAGCGAAAGTATTAAGTCAAAAGAGGGTTATTCATATAGGCGAAAAATGTACCCAGCCCGGAATGTACGAAACTTTGTGAGCTGATAGTACTAGTTGAGAGAGGCTTATCCCTAGCTCCGTTTTTGCAGGAACCCCAGGGAAACAGCGTTGCCATTTTTTAAAGTCGTAACCTTCAAACACCCATAACTTTCGCAGAAATGCAGTTACAGAGCTCGTATTTATACCAAAAGATGCAAAAAATTACGTTCTATCGACCAATGCCAAACAAATTTTAATTTGACTCCATTGTTGCCACGTTTTGGCCATTTTTTTAATTTTCGTAATTATTTAAAATCACGTTACCGCCTAAAAAAGTGTTTGCGGTTGGTGGGGATTGAATAAAAACCTGTCGGAATTATTGTTCGTTCGATTCCGCATCCATCGATATATTATACTTTTCTGAGAGACTTAGGGAACACGAGTTATAGCGATTTGAAAATTCGGCAACACGCCCTATACCCCGATATTGACGCTCGTTTAGGTACGTTTCGCAACTCCGTGTTAAAGCAAAACGCCTAGAACAAACAAAATTCGAAAAGTCAGTTCATGTTTTGCGCTTTTTTGAAACTTTCACATGATTTTTAGGAATTCAAGGAGCGGCGGTGTTGCCGGTTTTCAATGAAAACCACCGCTGCCACCACAATTTAAAGTAGTACTCATTTAATCTTATCCAGCTACATTTGCTAACCTAAACTGACCATTTGCGACGTGGTGTTGACAACATTGCCTAATTTCCGTCGGAATTTGCGTAGAGGCGGGGTTGCCAGTTTTCATGGAAACCGCCACCGCAATCACAAAAAAAAATGTATTACTTATTTAATCACGTTCAGCCTTATTCTGTAGTTGGAATTGTTTATTTATCGAATCGATGGTTTCATCTATCTCTCTGCAACGGCAGCGGTGCCTGACAGTACCGAGATATCGATATTGTATAGAGATCAAGAGCAATGGATCTAGGCCCCTCGCCAAAACTACTCATCGGACCGCTTGAGTGATTCGGTAGCTTTAAATTTCGATATCTCATTACTGTCGGTCACCACTGCCGTTGTAGAGGGATAGAAGAAACCATCGATCCGATAAATAAACAATTCCAACTACAGAATAAGGCTGAACGTGATTAAATAAGTAATACATTTTTTTTGTGATTGCGGTGGCGGTTTCCATGAAAACTGGCAACCCCGCCTCTACGCGAATTCCGACGGAAATTAGGCAATGTTGTCAACACCATGTCGCAAATGGTCAGTTTAGGTTAGCAAATGTAGCTGGATAAGATTAAATGAGTACTACTTTAAATTGTGATGGCAGCGGTGGTTTTCATTGAAAACCGGCAACACCGCCGCTCCTTGAATTCCTAAAAATCATGTGAAAGTTTCAAAAAAGCGCAAAACATGAACTGACTTTTCGAATTTTGTTTGTTCTAGGCGTTTTGCTTTAACACGGAGTTGCGAAACGTACCTAAACGAGCGTCAATATCGGGGTATAGGGCGTGTTGCCGAATTTTCAAATCGCTATAACTCGTGTTCCCTAAGTCTCTCAGAAAAGTATAATATATCGATGGATGCGGAATCGAACGAACAATAATTCCGACAGGTTTTTATTCAATCCCCACCAACCGCAAACACTTTTTTAGGCGGTAACGTGATTTTAAATAATTACGAAAATTAAAAAAATGGCCAAAACGTGGCAACAATGGAGTCAAATTAAAATTTGTTTGGCATTGGTCGATAGAACGTAATTTTTTGCATCTTTTGGTATAAATACGAGCTCTGTAACTGCATTTCTGCGAAAGTTATGGGTGTTTGAAGGTTACGACTTTAAAAAATGGCAACGCTGTTTCCCTGGAGTTCCTGCAAAAACGGAGCTAGGGATAAGCCTCTCTCAACTAGTACTATTAGCTCACAAAGTTTCGTACATTCCGGGCTGGGTACATTTTTCGCCTATATGAATAACCCTCTTTCCGGCGATTGAAGAAAATCCGCGGAAATTCTTTCGAAAAACTGTATTTGCCTTTCGTGGCAGGAATGATTAAAAATAAGACATTAATTGAGGTCCGTAACGTTGCAATCGGAGATAAATACGCTTTGTCTCGCGTGCAGGAATAGATATTTGAACTCATTCGCGGCAGGTGTAATGATACAACTATTCGACCACGGGTGTAAGCATGTTGCCGCCAGCTGGATTGAAGGCGCGCCACACTCCAACAATTAATCCCGTCCTGTCCGGTGTATTACCTTGGCTGGCGAGCCACTAAAATGAATGTGTAATGAGCTATGAAACGAGCGAAAACATTGCGTCAAAAATTCCGGCGATTCAAGAAAATCCGCGGAAATTATTTGGAATAACTGTAATTGCCTTTCGTCACAGGAATAATTAAAAATATGACATTAATTGAGGTCTGTATCGTTGCAATCGGAGATAAATGCGCTTTTCCTCGCGTGCAGGAATGGATATGTGAACTCATTCGCGGTAGGCGTAATGATACAACTATTCGACCACGGGTGTAAGCATGTTGCTGCCACCTGGACTGAAGGCGCGCCACGCTGTAACAGTTACCTCCGTCCCGTCCGGTGCATTACCTTGGCTGGCGAGCCGTTAAAACGTACGTGTAATGAGCTATGAAACGAGCGAAAATATTGCGTCAAAATTTCCGGCGTTGAAGAAAATCCACGGAAATTCTTTGGAAAAATTGCATTTGCCTCTCGAGACAGGAATGATTAAAAATAAGACATTAATTGAGGTCTGTAACGTTGCAATCGGAGATAAATACGCTTTTTCTCGCGTGCAGGAATGGATATTTGAACGCATTCACGGCAGGCGTAATGATACAACTATTCAACCACGGGTGTAAGCACATGGAAAACACATGCAATGCATGCAAGTAGTCGGAAAATCATGAAAAACATGGAAAATCATGTCGTGATCTCTAGCAACGTGTCTCGGATGACAAGTCACAGGGTGGAATTTTTGAGTTATTTTCCTACGCATATTTCCACACAGATGGAAATCGCACAGCGATTTAGTAAAAACTGTGGTTTTCCTTCATTTCCGCGCGATAAAGCAATCCTACTTCGGATTTTGAATATTGGCGCTTGGTGTCTGTTATGACCAGTGTTGTTCATAAAAAATTTTAACTCAAGTTATCCTTTACAGTAAAAAAAGTGCGCGATTTTTTAAAACGGTGAGAGGTTACGCGTTTTTCATCTCAATATCGCAAAGAATAATAGATTTTTCCAGCAATTTTGGATTACGGGAAAAATTACGCGTCCCTCCTCTAGGTAGCGGCAAATACGCGATGTACCTAACCAACGGTATTTTAATAGGAGCGAAGAGCTACGCGTTTTTCATCTGAATATCGCGCAAAATACATACTTGTTCCAGCGGTTTTGTAAAATCATAAAAGCTATTCTCATCTTAACATCGTGGCAAATACGCAGTTTTGCCTAGCGGTTTGATAAAAACACAAAAGAGTACGTGTTCATAATCTAAGCATCACGGCATTCATAAGCGTCATTAATCTGAGACAGGCAAAAGCCAAGATCTGCCTTCATTTTCGCGTGATACTACATAACTACTCCAGAGTTCGAATAGTTGCAAGCGTAGTTTCCACATTTAACTGCAGGACCACAATTTTTCTTTTAAATTAACAGACAGCTGTAAGAGATTTACTCATCATTTTGAAAATGCAAGCATAAATATTATGACTACACATACCGATTAACAGCTGGCGACATGCACTCCTGAAACAGAAAAAATAACATTCAAGGATAAAATAGGGCAGAAAAAGATCAGATCAATGACAAAATGAGGGTGGGGTTGCAGCGAAATAACGGGTTAAAAACCGTGGCCTAGAAATCTCTACCCTTTTAGATCCGTTCAATCCTTTTTAAATCAAGGGCGAGTCTTCAGAGAGTATCCCTCTTTATCAGTCAGCAAGATAGCTATTTCGTGTCTCGTCAATTAATTTCGATACTGGCTTCGGTTCAAACAGTAAGTTTTCCTGTGTTACACCACCTAACGTTGATCGGAAATTTTGGAATTTTTAGCAGAAAGAAAGCTCACCTAAATATGTTGTTGTTACTGACATTTTTGCGATTTTTCCGAAGATTTCCTTGAGAAAATGAGAAATTACACAGTAATATTCGATAGTATCTGGCGGCAACCACGCGATTTTCCAGCAGTTCCGTAAGAACATCAACAATTACGCTAATTCTCCTAATTTTCGCGGCATACACGCGAATCCTCAGCGGTTGATGAAAAATATATGGGGTCGCACAATTTTCACCCAGTAGAGCTTGAAACTCGGCATGAAGTCTTAGCAGTCATCTGGCCTGCAACTTTTTTTCTTAGGGACCAGAATGAGAAATTGTCCTTTAACTGTCCTTTCGAAATGCATCGAGTCAGAAATACCCTATTGAACAGTAATGTTAAGACAAGACCCGATGTGTCACGATGCTTGACGCAGACGGAGAGGAAGAATTGATAACACGACTGACAACACCTTGCAGAATGCGCCGAAAAATCCCAAAAACGGAGTTAAACAACGATTTTCTTAGCGGTTAAATTGTTTAGCGGCCAAAGGCGATTTCTTACCGGCAAATCGCTGTTTGGCCGGCGTGTGTTTCAAACACTGTTTTCACCTCAATATTGCGAAAGATACACGATTTTTAGATACGCGAGCCTAATGTTAGAATGTCAGGAATATGAGATACGCAAAAACATAAAATTCTCAACAAAAAAAATGTATTTACGTCAAATTTGTGCTTTTGGAATTTTACCCATGAAGTTCTACACAGATTTTTTAAGCTGTGAGAGTTATTTTCTATAATTGCGTACATCTTTCGTCCTTATTACCCTTACACTGAAAAAAAACACATTGGATCTAGAGTCCAGACTCTTAAAAACATCGACAAGAAAGAATACTCTTGATTCAATCAGATTTAAGCTGAAATCAAGAACCAAGCCTCTTAATTTGAGCGGATTTCCTTTTGACTTAAGCTTAAATCTGATTGAATCAAGAGTCCTTTTTCTTAACAATGTTTTCAAGAGTCTGGACTCTAGATCCAATGTGTTTCTTTTCCAGTGTATGTACACTCCGGCGTCCGAATAGTTACTCAATTCATTTCTGCCTTTTAAAAAGTGAGGAGTTACGCAAATTCCATCTCAACATCCCGAAAAGTACGCAATATTCCCAGCGGATTCGTAAAATCCTAGACAATTACGCGCTTTTCATCTCGGTATAGTGAGAAATGCACGACTTTTCCAGAATTTGTTTAGAGGGAAAAGAGAAATTACGCGTTAATCACCGCATTATTGCGGCAACTACGCACTATCAGTATCACGGAAAATAAAATCAATTCAAGATAATTTCTTGATAACTTATAATTTGAATTTTGTACTCTCCGATATTTGATTGAGTATTTGTTAATTTTGCCTTTGTAGCGCTTACCTAATATTGAGCTCTATTCTAAAAGTAATATGAATTTTGGAATAAATCTCAGCATTAGGTAAGTACTCAGATGCGAAATTAAAATATATTTATCGACACAGATTCCTTGATACTAACGCAACGCTAACTTGCGGAATTCGAATTAAATTTCAGCTATACGCTGTGAAATTCGATTGAGGAAAGTGAATATTGATCGAATCAAAAAACAACAAATTGAAAATATAATTTTAAGTACGTACCAGGAGAGGGTTATCCAATTGCCCGACGCCACGCTGAAAGCACTCGCAACACTGTCACGAAGCCTGAACTAAAAAACTTGGCCATGAGAAGATATGAGATATTAAAGATAAATAGTATGGGAATGTGCACAGGTTTACTGTGAGGTGCACAAAATGTACTAATTTACTGTTCTGATTTAAATTCTGCCCATGTTAGGTGTGTACAATTTATGTAGTTACACAAAGCAAAAAAATAAAATAAAATAAAAGAGAAAATGATCGATGATTTTGTATAAACGACCAATTTACTCAAAGAATACACGCATGCATGACACTTCATAGAGACTTCTTTCAAATCCTTGCTTATGTCGGTGGGCACAAATGCAGCGATAGATTACTTCCCGAAAAATGTTTCGTGAGACTACCATTCGTCACGTGGCTCAACAGTCTTAACGTAGATGCATTGTTGTCAACTTAATGCTACATATTTCTAGACGCTTGACGTCAAAAAATTTAAATGAATGTTTCCATTATCAAATGTAAGCGCTGTCATTTTAACTAATTCATCTACATTTGGATAAATATTTTGGAATACGTATTATTTTGTCACTGGTCCGATTTTAATTTGAATAATAAGACATTTCTCCAATTTCTCTCGCCACTAAAATAATATTTCAAAAATGTTTTCGGCTCAATTATTTATAGATCTAAATGCTTAGGTATTTTCATGAGGAGCAGCGGAGCAATTTAATTACTACATGTTAAGCCGTACAGCTTTTAACCTCGGATAATTATTCTTCTCCAATGTCTCTCATCACAAAAAAACAAAAAAAAAAAACCAAACAAAACAAAACAAACAAACAAAAGGTACTCTCAACTCAAATTATAGATCTCCGAAATTATCTTGTCTCAACTCAAGGTGTAAGTGCTGTCGTTTCAACTAATTTATCTACATTCGGATAAAAGCGGGTCTAGATTTTGAAACGCATGACAAATTAATTATTCGTCTCCGATTTCTCTCATCACAAAAAAAGCAAAAGGTTCTCTCGGCTTGACTCATAGATCTCCGCAATACTCACGTCTCAACTCAAAAAAGTACTAGAATTGTAAGTGCTGTCGGCTCAACTTATTTATTTACATGCTGATAATATCGGGTAAAGATTCGGGTCTAAGTTTTGAAACGCAGAAACAATTTTTCTTCTCAAATTTTTCTCATCACAAAAAAAAAATAAAATAAAATAAAAACAAAAGGTGCTTTCGGCTCAACTCATAGATCTCCGAAGTTATCTTGTCTCAACTCAAGGTGTAAGTGCTGTCGTTCTAACTAATTAATCTTCATTCGGATAAAAGTATAGGTCTAGATTTTGAAACGCGTGACAAATTATTCGTCTCCAATCTCTCTCATCACAAAAAAAGCAAAAGGTTCTCTCGGCTTTACTCATAGATCTCCGCAGTACTCATGTCTCAACTCAAAAAAGTACTAGAATTGTAAGTGCTGTCGGCTCAACTTATTTATTTACATGCTGATAATATCGGGTAAAGACCATGAATAGCGTGAATTTTCATGAATTTTCACTGAACGGAACTACTTTCATTTGAAAAACTTCGACTATTCTCTAATTTCTATCACCATCAGTGAAGTAAATTTGAACATATTTTCCACTCAATTTATAGATTTAAATGCGAGTGTGTTTCTATTAAGAGTCGCAAGCAATTCCGTTCCACTCATAAAACTAAGTTCTCTTGACGTAACTAAAAAATCTACTGATTGTAAGTGCTATCGGCTCAACTCATTCATCTGCATACTGATAAAATCGGGTTTACATAGTGAATAGCGTATTCTTTAGTCATTGAACGTTAAAATTCCCATTTTTTGAGGAACATCTGACCTTCGCAAATTGTTCTTACAAGCAAAATAAAATTTAAAGAAGTATTTCCTACTTAACTCATAAACCTGAATGCTAGTATCTTTCGATAAGGAGTAGCGAGAAATTTACTCAATGTGCGTACCTATGTTTAATACTCCGATTCCTCTCGTCAAAGAAACATTAAAAATACAGAAGGTCTTCACTATTGGCTTTGTTCATGGATCAACTAGTAATTGATTTCATCTCATTACAAAGTGCAGTCGTCTCAACTCATGAAACTACATGCTCAGAATCGGGTTCAGAATGTAAATAGAGTAAAGGCCCGTTACTGAACGGTCCAGTTTTTACTTCAGAAGCCTTGTGAATTCTTTTCTCATTTTGCTCATTTGCAAAATGAAATTTAGGAACTACATTCGACTTGACTAATTAATCTGAATTTTAAAGTTTTTTAATTATGAATATTACACAATTTTGTCACTAGTTGCTGCAGTTTCTGTCGAATGCGTTTACATTCTCCTCTCGTGTCTCTTGAATAAAACAAAAAATTAATAAATGATAACAAACGAAAAACGCATTATGTTTACTTCCGTCTTCACTCATATGTTTACTTTTGACTGGACTCATGAATCGGCACGCTTATCATAAACAACATGTACATTGTACAAGCATACATCTGAACTCATTTTCAGACTCATCTAAACGTTGAAGTAGCTACCAAGTCTTCTAAAATTTCTGTCTCATTTTTAAGTGGGTTTGACTGAACTTGTTTCGCAAAAAAACAAATTAGCTCCATGCTCTCAACTAAACTCAAAGAACTACTTTGATGACGATACGCTTACGTTATTGGCAGAAACAGTCTTCAAAATTGTTTTCGAAGAACAAAATTCGATGCAGTTGTCAGACCTAACGGAATATCTTAGTAGGCTCCTCTTCTGAAGTAAAAAGGAACAATTCCAGGTAAATTATCTTCCATGAGAAGTAAAGATGAGGTATCAACCTGTGCCAAAATTGGAAACGCCTTAACGTTATAAACGAAAATCTACATAATTTTCCGACGTTCCCTCCCGATAGTTTGTCCATTTGACAATTTGGCGGCGGAACCACTACTATTCACTCAAGATTTCCGCAGTAAAAGAGGTGCTTAAAATGATAAAAAAAAAAAAAAAATGATTGCAGGTGAAGAGGGAAAACTAAGGAACAAACAGAACACAAATGGTCACGACAAGATAGAGAAGAAGAGGTTAAATGAAGGATGCATGCTTCTACTTAAGACGCACGCGCACGCACCCTCACTCGCACGCACACTCACCCTCACTTAAACGCACGCACACTCACTCGCACAACTCACAACTAATTCTAAGAGAACCCAAACATCAAAGAGAAAATATGGGTTTGATTCAAAATCTAGAAGAACCCAAACATCAAAGAGAAAATATGGGTTTGATTCAAACAATCACACGCTCACGAACTCATCTTCACACAATCACACGCACGCACACTCACCCGCACAACTCACAACTGAATCTAAGAGAACCCTAACCCCAAAGAGAAAATAAGAGCTTGCGTTGTATGGGGAAAGTTCGTGATCGCATTGTCTTCCCGCGTTTGTTTTTCAGCCAATCAGACTCCCGACGACCAATTTTGGATTCCTTATGGAAAATATTATGAGGAAGCGAAACCAAACATTTTCCCCCGAATTCAGCCGATTTTTCGAGAAAAAGATGTCCATGGCTGACTTCTCGAGGATTCGGCGTTTCTATTGATTCATTATGATACATTCAACTTTTTCCTAAGAACAGCAAAACCCAAGATCTTAGGTGTTTACAGGAGAAAGTGGAATGTGTGATATCCCCGAGAAGTCAGTCATGGACATCTTTTTCTCGAAAAATCGGCTGAATTCGGGGGAAAATGTATGGTTTTGATTCCCCATGTTATTTTTCATAAGGAATCCAAAATTGGTGGTCGGGAGTCTGATTGGCTGAAAAACAAACGCGGGAAGACCAGGCGATTACGAACTTTCCCTATTCAATGCGGGCTTTTATTTTCTCTTTGCCTAACCCTAAGCTTAACCTAAACCTAAGCCTAACCTAAACTAAACCCACCTACTCCCATTCTATTTCCCATGACCTCAAGCCCGGCCCGAAATAATGGAGCTCTTGCGTGTGTCAAGAATTTGCGATTGAAGAACTGATACCTATGTAAAATTTCGCGAGAAGTAAGATGATGCTACTGGTTTCCTCTAAAACTCAGTAAAAGCTCTTAAAGTTGAGGCCGTAAAGAAGGGGATATCCCACGCTACGCTGAGAGTCTACATCTATACCTAGTGAAACTCTCCATGCAAAGATAAGAGCAAATACATTAACAGGGTTGCTGTGCTCTCAGTTTTGGAGTCCCCACACAAAGTGGCAACCCTGCCAATGTATTTGCTCCCTATCTTTGATGGAGAGGTTGATTAGGTATAGAGGTGGACTCTCAGCGTAGCGTGGGTTGTTATTCCTCTCTTTACGGCCTGAACTCTAAGAGATTTTGCTGAGTTTTGGAGTTTGTTTTGGAGAAAACCAGTGGCATCATCGTATTTCTCGCAAAATTTTATGCAGGATAATGTACTTAAATCGCAAATCCCCTACATATGCAAAGGCTCCATTACAGCCCGCCCTCCTGTGGGCAAATAAGTTGGACAGAGTGATAATTCGGACATTTTCAGGCGAACCGAGCATTGCAACTTCGGATCCCAAAAGCTCACCGGGATATTGTTCCCATTGTGTCTACAAAGAGCCTTCACCTTTCGGCCGGACCTTTGCCATCGTGGCCTACTGGTAGACAAAAAATGCCAACCAATTTTTTTTTATCGTTTGTGAATTTGTCCTTCATTTCAACGGATTAGGATTCAGCTTGCAATCCTGATGAAAAATGTAAATAATTGTAGGTAAGAGTAATAGTAAGTTATCATATCACAAAACGCGCTGAGGGAATTCGAACATTTTGCGATAAAATAACTTACCATTAAACCTACCTACAACTATTTACATGTTTCATCAGAATTGCAAGCTGAATCCAAATCCTTTTAAATAAAGGAAAAAATTACAAAGGATAAAATAATTGGTTGGCAATTTATGTCTACCAGTAGGCCACGATGACGAAGGTCCGGCCGCTAGGTAAAGACTCAGTGTGGACACAATGGGAACGTTCCCTTGAAAATGTCCGAATTTTTTATATGTCCAACTTATTTGCCCAGACTATTCCCTACCCAGAGTTAACTAAAACTAAATCCTGTAAAAGAAAAAACTGAGCCCACCCGTGCCCACCCCTTATCCCTCCTAACCTCCCCCCTAATTCCACCCTACGCCCCACACCCACCAAACCCCCCAGCCCTCTACGTTGCCCACTCTAACCTACCCTAAGCTAACCATCCCCGTCAAGTCAGTCGGCCACGGGGGAAAAAAATTCGGATCCGAAACACAAGGTGGGGGTAAGATAGCATTACGTTACCTCTCTTGCGCTCCGTAATTGCCTTAACGGCAGTTACGAGACGCAAAAGTGCTAGCGTAACGCCTCTACCTACCCTCTTGTGTCGCGAACCCGAACTTGTTTTTCCCGTGGCGGATAACTCTCCGTGGCACAGTAAAAATGATGACACGGCTTTTACAAGCATTGAAAGCTAACCCAAGGTCATCGACCAAGGGTTGCTGCAGGACCGCCGTCCACGACAGGGTTGTTGGCGGTCGGGCGGGTCCGCAGACGTCTCCTTCTAGCGCGTGCCACGCGGTCCGACCGGGGTTGGGGAGACGACCCGCATGACGTTCCCTCGAGCACTCCATCCTAGCTAGATCGGTAGAATGCAGTGGCGTGGCGTGCTTTGCGATAAATCGATTGTTATGCCATTTAAACCTATGGAAAAGGATCGATAAACAGGGTGTTCGCAGCGAACACCCTGATAATCGATTCTTTACCATAGGTTTTAATGACAGAACAATCGATGCATCGCAATTCACGCCGTACGCCACTGCTAGAATGCCGTCTGACAAAGTGGTCGAAGGACGTCCGTCCTCCCAACCGGCGAACAGACCGCATGGCCCGCACTTTAACCGGAACAGACGGTGACTGGTCGTAGTTGCACCCCCACGGCAGAGAGATGCAAGTAGCTGTTGCAGCGGAACTTCCGGGGCCCCCATAAAGGTACGGCACTTGAGACGCGCAATTTGGCGACCTTTCGATCATCAAAGGAATCTTTTGATAGATGGTTACACCATCTTTGGTCGCCGACTTACGCAGACACTGGTAAAAAAAAACCTCTTGGTTCAAGAGTGCAATTTCTTGTCGCCGGATTTAAGAGTCTGGACTCTTGTTTCAAGCGGATTTTGAATTGAATCAATGCAAAATCCGCTTGAAACAAGAGTTCGAGACTCTTAAATCCGGCGACTAGAAACTGCACTCTTGAACCAAGAGGTTTTTTTTTACCAGTGTCTGCGTAAGTTGGCGACCGAAGATGGTGTAACCATCTATCAAAAGATTCCTTTGATGATCGAAAGGTCGCCAAATTGCGCAGACACTGGTAAAAAAAACCTCTTGGTTCAAGAGTGCAATTTCTTGTCGCCGGATTTAAGAGTCTGGACTCTTGTGTCAAGCGAATTTTGAATTGAATCAATGCAAAATCCGCTTGAAACAAGAGTTCAAGACTCTTAAATCCGGCGACAAGAAACTGCACTCTTGAACCAAGAGGTTTTTTTTACCAGTGTAAGACTTGCGCGCCTTAAGTGCCGTACCCAAAGGTGGTTCTGAGTGATCTTTGGACGAGATTTGCCACAAGGTTGCGCAGCTGAT